>NW_010560510.1:20709-21359 GCF_000687285.1 Phaethon lepturus | reverse complement strand
AAGAGTTGCAGCTGTTTTGAGGAGTCTGTTTGTGTACTTGGGTAAGATAGATAGGGCTCTGCATATGGGCATGACAAGTTCATCCTATAGTGGTTATTCCAAAAAATATAAATGCCCTTCCCTATTCTTAAGTGACATCTAGACAGAGAATGTGTATCAAATGGCAACGATCAGCTATGACTGAAACAAATTACACTACCTCTCTATTTCAAGAAGGAAGGGAAATTGGAAGGTAAGAGCAGATCTGAAGAAGCAGCCTTGAGGGCCCACAGCTTCTCCAATTTCAAGACGAAGTTCCTTCTCTCAGCAGGTGAAAACAAGCAAAGCTTTATTTATCCAATCCATATGAGTTTGTAGTGCCTAAAGACAGCTGCTATTTATTTCCCACTGGAAATGGAGATTTTTGTATTCTCCCCTCACCTTCTACCTTCAGCATCGACCTATTTCCCTCTATTATTTTTAAGCATCTCTTTACTAAAACAAGAACAAAGAGTATTAGACTCCAGCCACACAACATGTTTGGACTTCCATAATAGAAACAAAGACCTTTAATCCTGCAAATAGGATGTGCATCATGCTATTAACCTGAACAGCAGCTCAACAAGAACAATCACACTAGTAATATTACCCAAATGTACAAATGAACAAAG
>NW_010560510.1:17191-20678 GCF_000687285.1 Phaethon lepturus | reverse complement strand
GGGCGCATAGCAGGAATAAGACCACTTTATGCCACTGGAATAATTGATTAGATGCTATTATTTCTCAGTTTCTAATCCAGTTCTTCACTAAAAACTTACTGTCATGCTTCCAAAAAACTCACCCATGTTCCACTGAGACCTTCTCCTGTTTCCACTGCCTTGCAATACTCCATGCAATTACAAAAGAACAGAGACCATGCAGCACTTTGGCTGGTCAAAGGATATGGAATCCTTTTCACTCTGGTCCCTAAGAGATCCCACCACAGATCAGTGAAAAACTTCCGTTTTGTTGTTTCTGCTTCATTTACACCCCCGAAGCTTTGCTGTTTTATGGATATTGGCAGCATGTATAGTCCCTCTCCTATGTTCATTTCTCTGGGCCAAACTTGGAAGGAAAAAACAAAATGCTTACAAAAGGCATAATACCATGACACTTTCTGCATCTGAGGGAGGCAGATGTGGGACAGAAGCAAAGGGAACAACCAATATTGTCAGTACACCCAGGAAAACTTAGTCCCAATCATGAGACTAAAGTAGTAGGTCCTGTTACTGATTGCCACAGCTCTGGATTAGGGGTGGGGACAAGCCAGGCCTGGAAATGGTAACTCAACCAAAGCCCAACAGTATAAGGTCATTCTCACTTTGATGTGTGTGGAAACAAGACAAAAGGACCACTCCGAACACAGGAACTTCTAACTCTCTTGAGTAGTGTAAGAGATGCTGAAGCGAGGGACAGATCTCACGCAGCTGCTGGCACAGACTGGCCAGCGTGAAAGCTTGCTGAGCTTGAAAGCACGATTTTTGCCACATGCCAAAACATCAAAGGACTGTTTTCTACTACGGCTTTCAATCCATCCGTCTCCATAATTTTGCAGGGATGCACACAGACTGTACAAACTCTACCACTCTACCACCTGGTTCCATGTGGGCGGATGAAGCATCCTCCCACACGTACAAGTCTGCACGCCCACAAGTTTGCACATCCAGTGGGAACATGAAGGGAATAAGAAATCTGGCCTAAACATTTTGCTGCTGGTATTTCAGCTCACCCTATCTTACTGTTTGTGTAATTGTAAGTTCCTCTCAAAGTTTTGTCCAATAATAATCAATTGGGCACAATATGTCTGTGTGCTTACTCTAAACTAATGACAACCTGGGGCAAGCCACCAGGTAGCAAGCATGGTCATTGCATACATCCAGCCATTATAAAAGTGCACTAAAAAGTCTTTCTGGTCACACCTCCTACTGTCAAAAGGCAAAACTTTCCTAAATCTCTGTCAGGGTAGCAGCTAAGTATATCACAAAAGATACTGAATCCTACACATACCAAATACTGCACACACACAGTTTGTGGGGTTTGTTAGCATTAAAAAAAAAAGTCTAGATCTTCCCAGTTGACAAACTTTGGCCACATGTTTAATACATGGTTCTGCTTGACAATTCCATACCACACTTGCTCTGCAATATATGCAAGAGAGCAGGAAAAGACGAAGTATTACTGAGTAGCTAAAAATACCACTTCATTTTGAAAACTGGTCAATGTCAGATATTAAAACTAAAATGAGGCTTTAAATTCTGTAACCATGGGTTAAATATTTCAGAGGTGGAGATTCAGCTTGGCTGTCTAACAAGAGAGATTCAAAATGAATATCCAAGGTAAGTCATTTTATTATGAATGTATTGATTTAATCTGATTATTGTGCATTTCTATCCAGTCACAGTAATTTTTGCATTTTACTTATTATTCAAATGGAGAAATCACAGAAGCAGATTCTATCAAGATAAAAAGAATCCATTAAATACAGATGGAAGTGACAGAAACATTTCAGGCTTAGAAACATTTTAACTTCTATCTGTCCAGTGTCATTATGGACTCATAAATCTTTGTATCATATAAGGACCAAGGACCACATTTTTAGGTTGTTTGGGTTTTTTTTCCTTTTCTGTCCCCAAAAGCCAGTTCAAGGCTAAGCTTTCATGCTTTAGGATGTTGGGAACCTTCTAAGAAATATCAGCAACTATGGCAATTTCAGAATGTTTAAAGTAGTATAATGTTAACAACAGATAGAAGTGGCAACGCTCAGAAAGTAGACAAGGCATGAGTTGGCTCCAGGGGCTCTGGTTACAGCACTGGCATGGCTTCACACTGTGACCTTAAGGTAGGGACTGAGGTGCTAGAAGCACTGTACATATCAAGGGCTTGCCTATGAAGACAGCTTTTTCTGGTCTCTTTAAAGAGCCCCAGTACTGCTCTAATCCTGTTAACGTAAAGAGGGCAAGAATATTATCCTCAGCAGCATGTTTATCAATGCTTCTTATTCAATAATCTCAAAGTATCATGAAAATATTCCTAATTTTTACCCCATTGACTATTTACTACAGCATAGTTGTTAAATCCAGTATTGAAGTGATAAAAACTCCTCATATTTTGGCAGTTCTTTCAAATACGAAAGCATTCTGTCATGTGCTGTGCCATTAGTGAACATAGCATCACCCTCTAGATGTTGAAAACAAAGCTGCCAAAGGGGTTAGTTTTAGAGCAAAACATCTGTGTTGGAAAGCAAAGAGGGCAGAAGAGTGGCTATTACAGCAAACACTTGCTTCAGAAGTTACAGTCGGCAAGCAGGAGAACAAAACTTATGATAACATCTAACATGAAACATCTGGTACTGTACAGTTTTTGCAGGTGAGATAATGCATGATACGAACATGAAATTCTTAATGTTTTCTGAAGACTGAAATTCAGTTTCAGAAGCACCAGTTCTCAATTCTCCAAGACCAGTGATGTGACAGCATAAAACTGTAAATTCTCAGTAAGTGCATACAGGCAATTAACCTCCGCTTAACAGCTATCATCTTTCACTCTCATATCTTGTAGCCTGCAAATAATTTTGACAAGCTGATCCTTACACAAAGCTACAAGTAGGAAAGGATGAGACCACTTTTTGAACATTTTGCGATGAGCTTTATTTGTTATTTTCCACCATTTTCAGACATACACCCTAATTATTGTACTTCAAACTGTTCATAAAATTGGACCTCCTACTTAGTGTCCAAAGATTAAAAGCCTGAAGTGATTTGAAACCCAAGAGAAGACAAGAGTCAGGCCTTTAAAGAGAACAATCAAGTTATTCAAGGACAACCACCTTTGGCTTGCCGTTAAGAATCTTGCATATAAAAGCTGGTTGCTATAAAGCCATCACAGATTGAATCTTCTCTTTATATACACTTGCTGATAATTGCTGAAGAGGAACTGCATTTACCTTGTTCCAATGTACAGACCCTGCAGTGTCTAGAAACTACTTGTCACTTTAATCTACTAGAGGCTACTAAGGAAAGTTTGATTCTTTGATCACAGGACAACAGGCAAACATTAAAATTTCTATTTCTCCTGTTATTGCATAACTGAATATTACCTCCCTTCTTGGGCCACTTGTCTTGCTAAACCTCACATTCTGCCATTTCCTACTAGTTCTATACGTTTAAC
>NW_010560510.1:10869-17160 GCF_000687285.1 Phaethon lepturus | reverse complement strand
TGAACCCCAGCCACACATATACATTGGAAGCTTGCAATAACAGTAGAGCTCAGGAAGGGACATAGGTAATGTCATTTTGATATATGGCACCAATTTGTGTGCCAAGAAGTAACTGATAATCATTATTTCCATTAAACAAGCTATGTTGACATTACTATATTCTTTCTACTCTCCCTGAATACACTCAGTAAGTTTTGACATTCCCTTTTTCCCACCACCATAAAACTCATCAGTGGCAGTACCACAATTAGATCAAGGGAACTTCTGAAGTTCTTTAGTTAGGTCTTACTATCTAACATTTGTATGGAAACAAGTGGCTAAGCCCGAGCCAAATTTTGCTCCTGGATCTACAACGTTACCTGGATTTCCACTTGCACAACAACAGAATTCAGCTGCTGGCTCCTAAACCTGGTAAATGGAGCAGCACTGCTTTAGGAGCCTGACCTTAGCTGCTGGAGGTTTGGCAGCCAGCATACGCACCTTGAGTAGAGGCATGGCAGCTCGGCATCGTGCAGTTTTTATGTTCTTCAGGAAATGAGATTCATCCTGAAACAAAACAAGCATGGAAGTGAAGACAGTTCTGATCCATAGTCCAACTGCAGGCCTCAGAACAAATTCCCAGTATTCTCAGCTATCTAATATTACAAGCCTATCATCCCAGAGGATATTTCAAGCACTGGGATAGTCACATCAAATTCTAAATGAAAAGGCAACATGGAGAGTAGCAGGCTTCCTACATTCAAACCCACAGCTGCAAGCAAATGGAACAGAAAGCAAACCTTAAAGCCATGAATCTCAAATGACCACAAACAAGTGAGCAGAGAGGGAAGGAGAAAGAGGAATATTATTTCCACCACTGATACTCACTTGCCCCTATGCGTCCTTTAAATACAGCAAACATAGGAGGCTTATACAGTGCCACTTCCCTAAATAAGGGGTTAATGAAAACGATAGGGAAAAAAGAAATCTAATTAGGATCCAACTGTTCTGCTGATAGGGCTCACCAGGTGGATAACAGGCTCCTACTTGAGACATCACCCCCAAACAGGCTTCACTTCTACTGCTGTAGCAAGGCAGAACTTAAGACACAAAAAGTAATCAGCACCCTCCAAGGGTACTGTCTCATCTTTCCATGTGTGGAGGAGCAAGCAACCATGCATGCAAAGACAATACAACTGCTTAGCCTCTCAGGCACAGCCTTCTCCCTCCTGATTAACAAATAAGCTACATTAATGTTCCCAGCCATCAAAAGAAGACTGGATGAAAAGCAGGGAAGCTCAGGACTCAGTAGGACTACTCTAATCTGTAAAAACATATACAGGATCTAAATTTGAAGATATAAACACACAGAAAGAATATCTGCCTGCTCAGGGCTGGAAAAGGTTCCAGGGCAGTAGCCGTAGAGCCCAAGTCCCTTTACTCCAAACACCAGCATACAAAAATAACAACCTGCATTTCCACCCTGCCAGAATGTCTTGTCAGAGAAGGGGCAGGGAAAAAAAATAAAAGGAGGGGGGGGAATCAATTCCCCCGTGAGTAGTTTGGTCTCCAAAGAACTCCACCTATTCCCACACACATTCCCATCCGATGCTGAGAAACAAAAGTATTATGTTCCAGTTGTCATGATCTTAGGGACAGATGCATATGTGCTGAAAACTAGACCAAGAACATCAGTCATAGGAAGCTACATATACAATTTGGTCTCTATTGATCCAAGATGCATTTGAAACACTAGATGTTTTGAATTTTTAGTAACTGAAATCTAGAAAAATGCCTTTTACTATGGCTGTGTAAAAGGTTAAAAAAAGGATTTTGAAGTCATTTACAAAAGAAATGACACAAGTGATCAAAGGAGGCTTAATGCAGATTGTCCGTGGAACACAAGCAAAGGGAGATTTTTTTGATGCTTTACCCACATATTTGATGTTGAGAGGTTATCTATTTACTGGATAAACATTAACACCACCCTGAAGTCCAATCCCCTTAAAAAGATACAATTCCAAGACTATTGTATTGACACACCACATTAAACACCCTTCTCCCCAGCAGAGGACATGCCCAGCCACAATGAAATCAGAGAGGCACCACAACCAGTAAAAGAGAAAACACAGCCTTGGGAATCGAAAAGGAATTAAACTCTACCAGTTATCTCAAAAGGCTCCAGAGAAACCTCTTGCTTATACTCATGAAGACAGCTGTGATCACAGACACAATTACTGAAAAGATAGTTTCAGCCCTAAATAAGGCCCACTTCACATTCCTCTGCTGTATGACACAAAGGTTACCCCATTTGCAGCATACAATTAACTTCAAAATTTTAGTGTACCACTTACAATAATAACTACTTGGAAAGTGCTCTTAAGTTGCTTGTCCATCTTGCTGAGGAGGTCAAAGCTGACAATGTTGATCAAGCTTGCCATTAGGTTGTCTTTGCCAGTCACTATGACATTGGTGCTACCTGGACTCAAGGATGGAAGCCACCTGTGAAATGCCTGGAGAAAAAGAAAAGCAATTAATTGCATTCTGGTGCTTATCTCCTCTGTCGGGATCCCAAAGCACATCACACAGCATCCTCCATGAATGCTTAGAACATGGAGGCACCCCACCCACCATTAGACATCAGCTGGGAGCACAGTAAGGGTAAGCAGCTTTCACAAGGCAACAACCCTAATAATGGGAAGATCAAGAACAGAACTCAGGCTATAAGGCCAAATCTACCTTCCACAGCTAGAAAGGCTCCAACATGCTCTGTTCTTGCTTCTTACTGAAAAAGAAATCTGGTCTGTAGTACAAATGTGCATAACCTCCTGACAATGTTACCTGCTATGCTCAGAGCCAGAGAATGCAGTGACCACTACTGACAGGGAAATTTAGTTTTCCCACTCAACAGGAAGCCTCACGCTGTGAAACAGATTTCTAAGCAGTAAATATCTCACTATAGCAATGTTTACTCCACCATGAGGGTGAAGTACAACAAGTCAAACTCTTCCACTACCTCTCCTTCTTAAAAAGTCTACCAAGAAAACCCAAACAAACGAAATGAAAAAATCAAGTTGACAACACACCAGCTGCTCTATGACAGCAGCTGAAATACATGTGGTGGTAGTCATTCAAATCAACCTCTTGAAATGCTCCACACACTGGAGCAAGTTATCCTCCCCCAAACCCATCTGTCAGCTACTGAGCATCCACCATTTCCCTTGTAATTTTGTCCCAAATGACACCAACCTCTCTGCAATATTTGAGTTCTGGTGATGTTGATCTGCAGAGAACTGGCTGGGGCTTTAGCAATCAGGATCTGGTCTCTACAGAAATGTATCCAAGTGTTGATAAGAAATGGCATCTCTGTCTCTAGGCCCTTCACTTGTGGATATCCCCCAAGCGTCATTCCTCTCCTCTGTTCAGCAACCGCATGCAGCAGCCACAGGAGTTAAATACAAGCTTCTTACATTTCTCAGTATGTGAGAAACTAATGATTAATTATCCTTGACCACTTACAGTAAGAACTACAACCAAAATGGGCCAACATGTGAGCAAGGTCAGATCCCAACCAAAAAAAACATGCAGCTGACGCTAAGTCAAAACTTAAACAAAGGCGGCATCAATGGGAAAGTACATGGAAGTTCATAGCCGTACTGCCCGCTCCTTTATAAAGGGTGCGTGAGTAATTCACACCATAAAAGTGATTCTATATTGCTCACTTGATGCTGGCCTTTATCCACAAGAAGCGCTGCCCTTCCCTGACCATTAATTAAGTTTCAATGCTGAACTCCAGATGCACATGGCTGCAGTACGTCTCACCCAAGAGTACCTCGCATCTTTCAGCTAGCTTCCTATGGCACCTTGAACGTAAAGGCACTCAGTGGCCTGAGCCCAGAAAGCAAAAATAAACTGCTGACAACTCTGAGATTAAGACAATTTCTGGCAATTCAGCTCTGGAGACACCACAAAAGCTTCTACCATTACAGTAAAAGACATCTGTGCAAGAATGAACTGAGTAGATTACTGCTCGTAACAAACTCCACCTTCTTCCACTTTGTAACATATTGCTCTTAGACCTGCACCCTTCACATACCCAAAGCAACACAGATCATTCTAAAGCAAGTGTCCTAACAAAACGTCTCCCACAAGACCCTCCTGGGGAGTCCGGAGTAGGGGAAGGAAGAAGAAATCAAGCACTCAAAAAAAACAAACCCACAAAACCAAACGTCTCAAATTGCTTAAATCTCTTGAACCAGGAAGCAGCAGTTTAGCTGCAGGTGCCCAGTACTTCAGGAAACCAGGCCCCAAATTGTTCGCAATAGGTATGCCACAGAAGCCATGGACTCAGGTTAGGTGCTGACCCAGAGGTCTACAGGCCTTTGAAATATCAAACATGATGAGCATCACTCCCTTGTTCAGTAAACAATTTTCTTTTCTTGTAACCCAACACGTTGTTGCACTACTGGACATTAACACACACACCAAGATGCTCTAACAACCTGGTTGCAACACCAAACCAGCAAATCCTAATCAATACACTTCTCTGCAGTGCAACATTCCAGGGAAAGCTAAACTGCTCAGGCATGAAATTACTGACCTAAAACCTCTGGCTCACTTTTTTCTTCCAGAGTAAACATTTCACTAGGCTATGGCAACCCAAAAGCCGCAGTGTACAAGCCACAACAATGATTTATTTCAAGATACATTTCCCAACTATACAAGCTTTCTTGGACTTCTGATGAACATTAATAAAGGACTCAGAGGAGTCAGCAACACACAGTGGACAGGCCAAGAGACATAATATAACAGACACTTAATGATGATGATAATGGGGCCTCTTGAACAGAGCGGAGAATCACAGCATCTGGGCTTCTATTCCAGTCAAGGGACTGGCAAATTCTGCTATGAAGGGCTTGAATACAACAGACAATTGCTTGAATGCAACTATTGTCTTTGACATTGATGAGTAAAATGGCCCCTTGGAGCCAAGCTGACTTGCAGGAACAAAGTTAACAGAGGGTCAGAGGAGGTACTTTCTCTAGATCTACCTCTTTCCCACGGATCAGCTAAACAAAAAGAGAATCAGCTAATAAGAGACACATATACCATACAGTCAATGCCAAGCAATTTCCCACCACAAAGTTTCTAAATGAGTACAATTTTTAATTTCTTCCTGTTAATATACAATTTTTCAAAGTTTTAAGTACAGAGTGCAACACAGCATAACCATCACACATGCCCTCTACTGGCCACCTGCAGAGGCTCAAGCACACAGTACCTCTGCCCATGTAAACCTCACAGAAGAAGGAGTCACCACCAGCAACGGCCATTCCTTTCGGTAATACGCAGCAATGCAGATCGCCTGGATGGTCTTGCCCAAGCCCATGTCATCCGCAAGAAGTAAACGTCCATTTCTTAAAATTGCGAAACTGGGGAAAATAGGGAGGGGAAACAAGTCAAGAAATTGGTTACTATCTGTCGGGGCAGCCAAGATGAGCACAATTCATCACCAAGACTGTAACGTCGATCACCTGGAAGGGATCTGGGTTCTTCAGTAAACCTGGATCTTCTCCCTCAGTCTTAACATGTAAGCAACTCTCACAAATCTCTCAAACCTCAGAAGTTCCTGAACAGAGTGGTTCAGCCCAGTCCATACTTTGTTTTCATATGAAATTACAATTATTTAGGGCACATTCTTTCCATGATATTACTCACATTTTGTCCCAGAGTTCCTCCTGGCTAAGCTAAGAAAATAACAATGCCACTTTAACACCAGTAAGCACAGACTTTCTTGCATTTCATCTTGAAGTCAACAACTAATAACCATATATGATGGGGACAGGGACATTTAAAAGTTTATCTCTACAGGCAATTAGTCATTTTAAATCTTTCAGGGCCTGGTTCCCATTTTCTGGCACTTTCCCATGTGTAGTTAATATTTAAAAAACAACAACAACAGAGATGCACTTGGGGGTGGGGGGAAGATGACCTTACAAAATAAAAAAATCATGTGACAATTAGGCACATAATGAATCACAAGAGGGAGATCAGAGATGTACCATTTGAACAATTTTATGAGACTAGCAAAATGCTACTTTCCTCCTGACTCATGATGAAGAATTCTAGCTAGAAACAGAATAGATGTGTCACTCAAAAAAAAAAAAAAATCCACATAAAAAAACCAAACAGCCCACAACAAAACAAACCATACCATACCAAACAGCCAAGAGCCCAGAGTGCCAGAGTGTAAAGCCCAAGACTCTGGAGAAATGTAGAGCCCTCCATGGAAGAGAATGCAGCCTGGACACC
>NW_010560510.1:0-10838 GCF_000687285.1 Phaethon lepturus | reverse complement strand
GGAAAGAGTAGCTCTTAACAGCATGCAAAAAGGACATACTTCACACCTTCCCGCTGAAAGGGCATGAGGCTCGTCACAATTTCAGAGTCCACTACTGAAAGGTCAGCATCAGGAATGTCTGTCTGTGATGTAGATCTCTGCATTTGAGCAGCAAAGGTTTGTATTACTGCCTCGGGCAGCGGCTCCACTTCTACTGACACAAGGCTCTGTAACACTTCCACTGCAAAGAACAGAGCAGTTTATCAGAAGGGCAACATACACAACTTACATTATGGATGTCAGGGCACAACCCTCAAACTCATCAACAATATAATTTCCTATCCTGAAACAGCTCAAGAAAGCACTGCATCATGCACAGGTGTTGGCCTGGCCTCTTCCCTGAATTCTATTTCAGAACTGCATGATGAATCACATCTCCTCCCCTCATATTTAGACTTGGTTATAAAAAACTGAAAGTCTAATGCCATCATTCAGAAATGATTGCTACAAATACAGCTGGAGCTGGATTATTCACACTGAGGGCAGCTTAGGGCACACTTTACTCAGAAATAAAAGTATGGATTTGAACAAAAGAGCTCCTGAAGCCTAGAAGGCAAGGGCATCTTTATCTTGGGATTCTGCATTAAACACCTCTGACGTCTCCACCATCCCTGAGTGATCAGGAGTGACCTGAGACAGAGGTAGCTAAAGAAGATCATACATCTTCAGCTTTGAAAACTCTCTTCTCCTGTTCCCAAATTCACACAGGTTTGTCTCTGTCTCCACTTTATCACCCCTCATGTACCATGTTTGGATAAGAAAACAGGAAAAAAACAAAAACCTCAAGACTCAGAGAAATTGCTCTTGTACCACCATCAGCAGTGCTCTGACAGCCGTCTTTCAGGGATGTGGTACCAATGGCAACTCCCTGCTCAGCTGGTGTCCACTGCTGTTCTCCTGGACTGAGGCAGCTTGCGGGCCAGAACCAGCCCACCGGCAGCCACTTGAGTCCCTCACCACTACTGTTGTTTCACTCATGAAGCCTCTCAACTTTACCTGCAGCATAAAACCTTTGCAGTCGAACTAATGGGATCCCTAGCCTCCATTATGCAAAGACCTCAGGGCCTTCACCTTTTCAACCCGTGCATCACAACAAGCATCAGGGCAATTCTCCTCCTAGACAACCTTATTTCAGTCCCCTCCAGTAGCCTCTCTATCCTATCCCAAAAAGATAAAAGTATTTCTTTTTAGTCCAACAGTAAGTTTTTATGAAAACAAATAGCAGTTTAAAATATGCGGTGAGCTGGGACCAGGAAAACATGTTCAGTAATCAATCTTTGACCACTGACCAAGAAACAAAAGACACCTCTACACTAGGAACACAAATGCACGTGCACAGATCCTTTATTGCAGGAAGCTTTTTTTTTTTTAATTTATTTAGTGGTTGGTTTGTATATGAGTCAGGAAGGCATAAAACAACTTTTTGCAAAAACAACCAGAGCTATGCAACCTGAAATGAGAACTCACTATACCAGCAGTACATGCACCTCCAGAATTCAGTTAGGTATTTTCATTTCAGTTATCTCCAAGATGAAAGTAGCAGGATGGACCCCTGCCATATGAAGGGGGAAAGCAATTCCAAGAAATATACATATGAAAAGATTTCCATTTGTGGTTGGGCAATGACCAAACTTTTTAAACTCTCCAGTTTAATTTATACTTCTTCAATAGCAGGAACTCTCTCCAACCGAAGTACAGCACAAGCTTGTTATTACACTCTCAGACTGAGCTATGTGTTAGCATAATTGCTACAATTTGCTCACTGATAATTCTGTTGCTATTGTTCTGTACATGAGCTGGGAGAGTGATTAAGATATATCTGCCACCAGCATGATTCATCCAACAGACATTTTTTACTGAAGTGACCTTTATATAAAGATGACTGAGCAACTAGGCAAAGAAACATTAACCTCTACAAACAGTTTCCAGCTAACATCTCTCTGCTGGAAATGGCAACCAGCCTTTTAAATGTCTTTTTTTATATTTTGACATAGGTAAATGAACATGCACAAAGCAAATGGTCTTCGTCAAAAAGGCACGTGCTGTAAGCCTCAAATGCCCTCAGAAATGGTACCCTGCAAGAATATTTACAGAGAAATTGTTTTTTTGCTTTCCTTAAATCTGTGGGATTCTGAATACTTCATGTGATGTATTCAGCTGCCAGCCAGCATGGCAGAGTGTGACAGTCTGGGAGATGATGTGTTTGCTCAGACTGCCTAGCATGTGCTTCAGGATCAGGGCCTGTGCACGTACAAAAGGCCCTTTTAGCAAATTGAGAGTGATCATCAGCTCTCATTGAAATCAAGGCCTGTCAACCTCCCAATCCTGGAGTTTCATAATACTCTCCCCCAAGACACACTCATTTGTTTTCATGATCTGGCATTCCTACAAGGCCCCACAATGTGGCTTTCAGCCCTACAACCATTACTAATGTTATTGAGACATGCACCATAGGAGCAGGCAGATACTCAATTACTAAACATGTTTCAGTATCCCATGGAAGCAGGAGCCCATGCTGGACAAAAACTACTCTGAGCAGCAGTATTTCAGCTTTGAAACACTCAGTCACACTTTCTAAGCACGCGTGTAAAGCACCTTGCTTATTATCTTTCTGAAGCTTATCCCAATCAAATTCCACAGCCACATACCCTCACATGAGTACCAAGGCAAACACAGCAGGCCAACTGGGATGATAAATAGCAATTATAATACTTAGGATTTGCGTAATGCTATCCATCTCAAAGCACTCTATAAACTTAACTAAACAAAAAACTAAGAAGCAGATGTGATAGGAGCATGCTGCTGAGATTGGATTATTCTTCAAAGTGGCATCCTTTTTTTAAAAACAAAACAAAACGCAACAAACAACAGTTCTACATTTCAGTTCAGTGAGTCACAGTTCTACCAGCATTACACAGATGCATAAAGGCAGGAGCCTACTGGTCAACTTCTACCAAGAAATGAACATTGTAGCAACACTATGTGCTTAGATTCCACTTGAAAGGGAAAATATAATGCTCTCTTAAAAATATTTTTTTGATAAGCTTTCTTTTAAACATTCATCAACCAACACCGAAGCATTTTAGTAGAATGTGAAATTTTGCTTCAAGCAGAATGCTTCTGTTTCAAGCAGATCTGCACACTTCTGGAAGATAAACAAGCAGCTCTTCTTGTTTGCCTCAAAATCAACTCAGCTACAGAAGCAACGTGAATTCGAACCTGCCTCCTACATCAATTAAAAACGAAAGAGTTGTGTGCTGCCTGCAAAGCCATTATCACCAGCCTACATGTGAGGCTGAACAAAATCAGTCACCACCCAAACTGTAACAACCAGTTTATCCACAGTTACAGCAATCATCAGTTGACTTGAAAGCCTAGTGCTCTGACCTGAAAAACAAAATTTGCTGGGTGTGAAATGAAATAGCACAACACCATGCACACTACTTAAATCTTGTAGTAAGTAAAATTAAGTAAGTAAAATTATATAAGTAAGTAAAATGAAGAATTGGAAGTAAAACAGCCTGATATGCGTTTGTTTTCTAAGCAAGGAGTGGCTGTGCCAGTTTATGCATCGATACACACACAAAAGGAAGCGAGGCGGGCTGGCACTGAGGACAAGGGGAGCATAGCTAAGAAGAGTCAATAGGACAGAATTTCTGTAAGGACAGGAAGGCCTGGCA
Source organism: Phaethon lepturus (assembly GCF_000687285.1). Lineage (NCBI taxonomy): Eukaryota > Metazoa > Chordata > Aves > Phaethontiformes > Phaethontidae > Phaethon > Phaethon lepturus. The sequence continues at coordinate 7,119 of NW_010560510.1, read as the reverse complement.
GCCACCATGCTGACCTCTTCAAATTTGTCAAGTAGGAACAGATGAATCCATTCTCCTGCAGCTCCTTAGTTCAAGTAGAGATGCTGTACATTATAAGCAATAAAAGTAACTTTGTGATAGTAAATATACCCATGTGCTCTAAGAAATGGCACAGAAATTCAGTGCAGAATCTGACAAAACAGAGCCACCCTCCTGATGGGCCCCTAAAGGACTGCCATGAATAACACACATTTATAAAAGTTTTGAGTCTGGGCAAACAGTGTAAATGTCTGACAAAACAGAAAGACACCTGCTTTGCGGTTCATTAGCAACTTACCTCCCCAGAGTGGAAAGGCTTCATCCAAGAAATAAAGTTAGAATTAATTTGCCTCTCCAGAAAATAGCCCTAGCCAGGAAAACACAGCTACTCACTTAGTTTGGGATAGTCCTTCAGCAGGAAATTCCACTTTCTTGTGTTCATATCTGCAATAGTTACAAACAACACTGTCTTAAGTCCCTTTTGTAAAGGACTGAATACTCTGTCCATAAGAACATGGCTATCCATCCATACCCTCTGCGTTTCAGAACAGATTTAAAAGAATTCTTACCTTGTCCTGCAATCAATTCTCCTCTGTTTGCTTTCACATTAAGCAAACAGCTTGAAGAAGATTTAAAAGTATAAGCACACATCTAGAGTGGTGGTATCACCAGAGCAAGCCAAAGACAGCTCCCCTAATGAACCATTGTAATGTACCCACCTGCCCAAGGATTTTGGCAACTACTTTCTCTTCACTGCAAGAAGGTTCCTATTTGTTAACCAACAAATTCTGACTTCAGTCAGTAACACAATCACTTTCAATTGTACCTCTGTACCCTACAGATGATGTGCTCAGGATGGTACAGAGGAAATTCCCCAATTCATCAATACCCAAAATGTAACATGAATGCCAGACAAGTCTGGCAGGTTTATCCCTGGGTAGCACCTGCCTACAACTTCCAGGGAAGGTTAGAGTGAATACAGAGTTAGCTGAAGACAAAACGAGCCAGGTGGGGCCCTGCCCAAAGAACAAGAGCTCCAGGATTTGTTTCCCGTGCTGTCATTGATCTGCCGTGACACTGTGCAGGTCACCTCATCACTCTGTGCCTCATTCCTACACTACAGGTGGGAAAACTGATATTTTTCCATTGAAATCTGAATGCCAACATAAAAAGTGCTCTACAGTTCCACTTGCCTCAAAATCATCAGTAAAGCTGCTAGTAAACTTAATTTGCTCAGGCAGCTGCAGCCATTATACACCACAGTAAAGCAGGAGAAATATGAGAATGTCCAACTGCATTTTATAATAAAGACAAGAACTTATGCATGGCCTCTATACTGCTGGCAAATTATCAGCACATCCCATCTCAACAGTGAATGTAATCATGCCGAGTCCTGAAACATCACCTGGGCTTACAGGCCCAAAGAGGACATGTTCTGGCATGGAGTAAAGTACAGGACACAGATACAGCACTATAACAGCACTACAGGAGCTCTCAAAATCTTCACCAAAGCACATGCTCTCATGCTGTTTCAGAGGGATGTATTCACACAACCTCTCTGCTCTGAAGCATTCACAGCACTCCAAGAGCAGTCCTAAAATCATTGTTAGAAAAAAGCAGAAATAACTAGAGACTCACCGTAATTTCTGGAATCCATCTGTTTGAACACTCCAATCACTTCTGCAGAATACCCCACATCAACCTCAAATCGCGAGCGAGAGATCAGCACGCACTTCCCTTTGACAAGGGCTGAAGGTTTCTTCCAGTTCTTACACATCTTCAAGAGGGATTTCAGATCAACCCTACTATCAGTGAAATGAGAGCCTGATGCCAAGCCAACTGCATTTTTCCCTTCCAGTGGTTCCAGAATTACTGATGAAAGTTGATTTGCTGCTTCCACTAGGGAGAAAAAAGCATGACATACAGAGAGAAGAATTAATCAGAAAGAACACGGATAAACTAAAGATGCACAGGATGCTTTGGAAAGAGAAAGGACAAAAGGATGACAAACAAGCCATGCACCTTCAAGTTTAAAAGGAATGATGATTCCCTGCTTTCACTCACAGGGACAAAGAATATAGAGAGTGATGGCCTGGAGGAGCAGGTTGGTGGGATTTTCCACAGAGAATACAGAACAGGCAGAGGGAACGTGACCATGGGTGAACAAGGGCCTGTCCAGCACTGTCACCGCATTAGGCTCCCTCTCTATCAGCAACCCCAAAATGTGGCTCACTAGGCCAGGGCAGGCAATCTGCAGAACCACATTCAACAGTAAATTCCACACAGTCATACAGCATTTTCACTTACAAAGCTGCAGGGACAGGGGCATGGTGATCAACAGTATGCACCTGAAAAAATGGTAAAGTTTCTGCAAACAGCAAAGGAGAAAGATCTAAAAATACCTGCCTCCTGCCTCATGTCAATGTCTGATATGCAATCTCATCTAGGAAGAATGCTGTATATTCACAATACTGTAGGAATGATTTCAGGAAGGAACCTAGTCCAAACCCCTAAATCTCCTTTTTTACAATTTAAGTCCATCACCCTTTATTCTACAGTGTCTTACAGTCAGACTTGTACTTCCCCTCAGCCATCTGCACTCCCATCTTGCTAATCACTAGCAACCACCTCTGTCATGATCCCAGGGCATAGGGAGAGAAGGGACACAGCATTCCACAGCTGTTAGCCTGAGACTACAGCTATCCACACTAATAAACATTCCACTTTTCCCTGCGTCTCTCTACCAATCTATACCCATATGTCCTCTTTATTATTATAGCTGAACTGCAATGGTCAAAGAACAAGAACCATTTTTTATTGTACTTCTACAGCACCAAAATAATGAGTTTCATCCCCAGGACTCCAACTCATAGGTACTACAGCAACACAAGGATTCACTAGCATCTCCAGAGTCCATTAGACTCAAGAGCAGGGGAACACTGAGCATATTCTGCCTCCATGTATTTGTAAAGAGAGGCAACCTCGCCGATCCAGTAGTTTTTTTAGAGTAAGCGCAGGTGAATCTAGTCCTTTGAGGGTTAGCTGCCCATCATGATCCATCCTGCTGCTTTTTAAATAGTCCAGCTTACTGATATGCAACAAATACTCAAACAAATTTAAATTCCAGTTAGTAAGCCATTTGGATTTTCTCCAACTTTATTTCTAAAAAGTGACTTCCAAAATAAACTCAAGCATTTGAGATTTCTACTCCAAAGAAAAAGTTTAAAAGCAGCAAGTGAAAGTTTTTTATTTTTTAATTTTTAATTTTTAAAATTTTTAAAGTAGAAGACTAGGAAACCACCAGTTTAAACTTTCTCCTCCCAGTGCACCAAGCAAAAGAGTTTAGATGATACTGTTTTAGCATCATATAGTTAGATCTCATCTCTACAACTAATACTGAAAGAAACTGGGAAAACAAAACACCAATCCATATTTTACTCTTATTTCAATATCTGTTTCTAAACATTCCGAAATGTTTAATTTATAGTAAAAGAAAGAAATGTAATACAGGACAACATTATTCAGAAGAACAAAACTAACACTGGGCAGTTTTAAAATAATTGTTTTTACTCTTACAAGACTTCAAACTAAGGCCCTTTTAAGTCAGTTCCTTTCCTCAGGGTATTTTTCCCCTGCTATCGTTGTCCAATGTTCACCTATTGTCTTCACGTGTCAAGAACTTTCCTGAGAGAACTCATATACTTGATAGCTTTAAGGAAAAAAGCCTGATTTCTAAAAAACATCCTCTTCATTTGCAAGCTCTTTGCTGCAGAAGACTCTGCTCTCATCTGTACTTGATACAGTTCAAGCAAACCAGCAGCATTTAAATTATAAATGTGTGGCAACCCACATGGGAAGCTAAAATACCAGCACTCAACTGTGGGTTTTTCAGTGCTCAACACAGGCCTAATTTTGTTCCCACTGAAATCAATAGTGATTTATCACTCGCTTCAATACAATGTGCTTTTGAAAAGCTTACCTGAAGTGTTTGCCTCTATCATCTTTCGATCTTTCCAGAACAAAATGACAGAAGAGAAAAAAAGATAAAACCATCCGTGTTATGCCAAAAAAGGCAAATCCATTCTCAGTCTTGCTCAAAGCCCTAGAGAATTGCCCTTTTCCCTTTTCCGGCACCCAAAATTAACAGGAAAAAAAGGTTTTAAAAAAAAAAAAAAATAGTTGTCAAAAAAAGAAAAATACATGAATGGACCTAGAAATAAAGCATTAGTCAGTGGAACACACTCAGTTCTCAATACAGATTCATATGAAGTACCTCCACAGCAGACATTTTTGCTATGATAAGGCTTGTTGGTTCCTGAAAATTTCAGCAATGGCAGAAAAAGTTAAACTTGTGCATTTAGACTACCTGAAAAATCAAGTTATTTCTAATCAACTACAGTGTCAGAAAATTGTTATGAGCTAGATGCCTAAAAGATGGGCATTATGTTTGAGTAGCACTACTTTTATTACTCCACACAATAACAAAGCTAAATAATAACTATGGAAGCCAGGAGAAGAGGGTCAAGATTTGGATTCTTTTTTATCATTCAACAACTCATTTACTTACTGAAACTGCTGTAATCTTCCAGGCTGAAATTCCATTTTTTCATAGCAGGATCTAAAATCAGGCAGAATATGAATAATTTGGGGTAGAAAAAAAGTGGTGTCGCATAATGTTCATGGGAGGTAAGAAAGAATTCAATCTACTCATGCAAACCTTTTGACACACGTCTGAAAAACAGTATGTCCAAGTTTACAGGTACATGACACCAAAAAAGCCATAGGGCATATCAATACTAAGACAAGAAGAATGCAGCAGCAATTCACAGGGAGCAGCAACACATGGGAGGAAACAAAAGTAGAATAGAACAAAAAGTTAGGGAGAAAAGATGAGAAGCAAGCCAAAAGGTGGAGACTCCACTGCTCTCAGTAACCTAGTTAACAGAATCAGCTCAACTCTGAACTACAGCTGAGGTGACCCATTTTCCCATACCAATTTATGAATAACTTCTCTTCCTTCAATCCCAAAAGACTCTGACCAGCTGCTGTCACTAAACTTCTTAGAGCACTGTTCATAAAGCATGGCTTCTGATTTCTTGGCTAAATCCAAGCTCAAGCTATTTATGCCCAGAATTCTTTCCAATTTCAGCTGTCTTTACTTTTCCAATCGCCCATTAATACCACATATTCTACCCCAGCAATAGCTGCACTGCTAAGAGCATATAGGAACTACAGTTCCAGCAGACACTGAAATTTCAATCCAACATAAAACAGAAATAGCAGCAAACAATCAATTCTTACCATAGATTTTGCTTGGTATCTTCTTAAACACAGCAATGAGTTCAGCATTATACCCTATTTCAACCTGGAATCGGTCTTCCCCATATTTCACACATTTTCCTTTTGTAACACTATGTGCCTTCTTGCAAGAGGCAGCTTCAAAAGTAGAGCCTGCACCAGCAGAGCTGGTCAGCTTCTGCATCCTACCACTGGCCTGAGAGGCACTACCTCCCCCTTCTCTTTCTGTTGGTCTGCTTGTGTTTATCAGCATTTCTGAATCACTCAGAGTGGTGCTGCTTGGTGGTGAAACATATTTTATGGCAGATTTGTTCTGACTTTGTAAAACTTTACTACCGTCAGGCTGCCCGTTATCAATTAATCTAGGATGAGATGGTTCTGTAGGGTTTTCGAAAGCTGGGTAGCATTTGGGCTGCTGGAATGTACCAAGATTAATTAAAGCTTGTTGTCCGTGTTCCTGACCACCGGCATCTAAGTAATGTTTACGGGAATAACTCAGAGAATTTGGGATCATTGTAGGGAATTGCTTAATGACACCTGCTTGTTCCGAGTCCTCTGAACAATTCTTTTGTTGCTCTCCCTGTGAACCAGCCATCTGTTGGTTTGCAGTGTAATGATTATAATCTTTCTGAAGATAGCTCTTCTGCTCCACAGGACTGTTTGGATTCTGTTCGTGCTGGCTAATGAACCTGACATGATTTTCTTCCTTCAAGTTTCCCCAATTGCCTGGACTCTGTTCTTTCACCTGAGGTCCAGCAAGCCCCACCTGCCCACTTCTCTGGGCTGCTAGCCTCTCTGCTCTCCTAGCCAAAGCCTTCTGGCGGTTCTCTTCAATTCTTCTCTTTTGTTCCTCTGTAAGGCCTGATGACATCTTCAACAATTCAAACAACAAATCTGAATCAAAACTTGCATTGGGAATTAATCACAGAGGCACCTGCTGCTTTACAGGAATGGTGGCCAGTCTACAAAAAACAAAACAGCAAAAAGAGACAGGAAGTTTCAAGTCTGTTCCCCCCCCAAAATGCTTATTGTATTGATAACTCAGTATTATTAGTGACTGAATATTATTAACTGATCCTACACAAAAACCTAGTAGTACAGCAAAGCTATCAGCCCAATGCTGAGCCATTATCAGCAAACATATACTGGCAACCACTGCTGGGGCTTTGCATGCCAGTCCGACATAGATAAAATACATGGAAAAAGGAGAAAGTCCCTATTCCACTACAGTTCTGAGCACCTCTCTCTTCAAATCCCAGCAGAACTGAAAATAGCCAAGCACAGGGACATCCCGCACTGCGGAGACAGCCCTGCAAACGCAAGCAAAGCTACATCTCTACAGTCATGTATAGAAGTGTTTCATATTTCTGGTACCTAACAGCAAAGATGGGACAACACCCTATATTTCCTGATCACCTTCCAGTTCTTGGGCATCTCACAGCATGTAGCAGATACATACTGAACTGCAAAGGTCAGAGTCAGCTCCTGCCTTGAGAAAAGTCCACTTGCAGGTCAAGGACCTTCTGATAAAAGCGAGAACCTGGCTCACACCACATGTCCCAAGAACTGGCCTCACTCTGTCTGCTCCCTGCTTTATGCTCCGGGGCTGCCCACCTCCTCGCTGGCGGCCACTCAAAAGACCAGCACTCAAAAACGTACTTTCCTCACCACCCTGTAAGAAGTAAGGCTCACTCCCTGCCCCACTCCTCTCCCAGGCACCACGTTCCCCTCTCCCAAACTCCACTGAGGTCCCGGCCCCCACCCGGCAGGCTGGGATCCCCGTCCGCCCTCAAGGACCACCCA
>NW_010560509.1:0-16173 GCF_000687285.1 Phaethon lepturus | reverse complement strand
CGGCTGCCCCGGCCTCCTGGGGCAGAGGCGAGGCCTGAGGGTGACAAAGGTGCGTGGGGGGATCGGTAGTGCTTCTCCAGGTCCCTCCCATACCTCCTGAAACCTGGTCTAGAGTTGCAAAGAACATCCAGGGAGGTACTTAAAATCCTGCACACGTATTTTTCTTTTATCCTTCTGTCTCGGTGCCAGAAAAAATTGTTTTCCGCAGAACAGTGCACGGAGCAGGGTGCCCAGTTGCAGAACAACCACCATTGCAGGAGCACGGCACCCCAGCCGGAAGGTCAGCCACTGGAGACACCCGTGTGCACACAACAGGGCGTCTCTCGTGGCTACAACACAATGCTTACACATTCCATTGCAAGTTTCATTCTCTCTAACTATTGAACATCCTCCATCTCCATGTCTACAGCCATACCTCCATCGGTAGGGCTGCCCGAAAGGCGAAGACGGACGTGCCAACTGGCAACGCAGATACTGACTGGCGGACCAGAGAACTAAGCAATATGCAGTCTGTACAGTGCCTCTAACTTCATGACTTCTCTCCTCACAGCCAGATTGTTTAACATACTCAGCCTGTTGAGGTATGCAGACAACCCGCATACCATGACCTTATGATTACACTGATAGAGTAGCAATGCATGAAACTGTGGAACATTCCTGATACCAAAGGGAAAGTAATACCCACGCAGAGAGCTAGCCTTGTTTTATGGCTACATTAACAAGGCAACAGCATGAGAAACTGACAGATGTTGTAGAAAATAAAAAGGAATATAGGTCTCTTAGAAGATCTCTGAGTAAACACAATTTTGCCAAGTCATTGTCAAAGCCATGAAATAAAAAAAAATAACAAAAAAATTTAAAAAAAGTAAAAAGGGATGTTTATTGTTGTTTATACGTTGTGTACATGGGAGGAGAGAAGAGTGACAAAGGGGAAGAACTTGAGAGAGGAACAAGGGATATAATGTAAAGCAAGCGATAAAATCAGGACTGAGTAGGGGTACCTGTTTGTCAGCCCTGTGCCTGATCACCACAGTTTGCACCAGTTCAATAAACCCACTGTTTCCACAATGCTCATGCCTGGGTTACTTCCACATCTGGGGGGACTGGTTAGGTTTTTCCTTGATGTTGATGAAGTCATACTAAAAGTGCGCTTTCTAACATTGCCAAGGGAATACCTGGAGGATGCCACCTAACAATATCATTCCTTCCTAACTGCTTAACATAGCCAAATGTTTGTTTCATGCATGGGAAATTCTGCTCAGTACAGCAGTATATCTGAGACAAATGGTTTATAGTTAATAAAAAAAAAGTCTGTATGCAAAACCAGGGTATTTCCATGTTAACACCTATGGCAACCAATTATCATATCAAAATAAAGCCTGAAATTACTCATGTAAACTCAGAATGAAGTCATACTCAGTAGCATAAACAAATGGATAAACTATCATTACTATTGATGTCATAATGCAGATTAAGCAAATATAAAGCAAGATAAATTGAAGCAACCTTTTAATGTCTAATCATCCTTTAGCCCAACTTTGATTTCACAATCTTGTGTAAATGTAAAAAAATAATTAAGAACTATAAATTAAAATGTTTCTATTTTTGTTTGTAAAAATTTTCAAAACCAGGTAGTTTTCCCTTGACTGTTGTCTTCTTTCAAATTAAATCAAACACTTGTCTTGAAGCCTAGTGTTATTTTATGCTTTTGTCAAATAAACATTTTGATCCAATCAATCATATCCTTTCTAGCTTCTTCAATATAAGGCTTATCATCAGGTTTCATATCTTCTGGCTTCAGTTGTGCAAACCCATGAACTTGTCCAGGATAAACTTTAATTTTATATGCAACTTCACAGTATTGTTTCAACTTCTCCTCCAATAAGGTGATCTGTAAAAGAAAGCATTTTTCCATTAAGTTGTGGGTTGGGGTTTTTTTAAGTTGTTTGACAAACCTGCCAGTTCTCATATGGCTACATCTTTGTCTTTTCTCAACTGTTGCACTTGAAGCAGGTTCTGTTGCTCAACAGATGAGAAAACCCCTCTTTGGAATATAAGACTGAAACATTTTTTACATGTATAAGTGAGTCTAAGAACCTCAACAGCTATTGCAAAGTTTACTGTATTACAAAAAGACACTGTTCCTACACAATCTTCTGATGGTAAGCGTACACATGCTCACATACAAAGTACTAATCATATGATTATGTACCTGTATATATGTGTAGACACATTTTTGAGCTCGCTTCCATTAAGAATTCAGAAAACAGGAGAATGAACACTTATTTTGCCCCTCCAAGCTTAATTCTACCCATTGTGCAGATTAGAGACAGTATTGTAATTTGTTTCATGTTCACTTTTTTTTTCCCCACAGAGCCCTTTATTGCTCAATGCAGAAAACAAAGTATGTGAGGATTTTTTTTTTTTTTTAATGCAGGAATTTTTCTTACACAATCTGCACAGGTAGCTCAGAGAGAAAGCTTCAAGAGAAAAAGTTATGGTTTCAATGTGTAACGCATGATGGAAAAAATGTATTTATGAAAATTGTGCCCCTGGGAAAAAGACACTTTCAGCATAAAAAGGGGACACAGGGTGAAGGATTTGTTTTCCTGTGCAGAGGAGACACATATTCGAGGTACAGATATTAGAAATAAATACTGATTGGCTTCTGCATTCCCCGAGCACACTGCCAGTGCCCCAGTTGGACCCTACTCCTACGCAACAAACTATGCTAGAGGTGGGATGTTATCCTTGTAACAGAAGAGAAAGAATTCATGCACAGAAGAGGGCACCAGTTTCCTACCCATATATTTATCGAGCTTCTCAGATATGCATACAGTAGGGGTTATATCAGAATACAGATGTCAGCCAGGAGTCAAAACAGAGCCCACAAGTTGTCATCATCTTAGTTAAAATTCACACCCACTCTTCTGACACATTTTGTCTTCTTGTACCAAAATCAGTTAGTCATTGGCCCACATCACCAGAAAGTTGCGTTACTAAGCTGAAATTAATTTTTTCCATTCAAAGTCCAGCTTCAGTGATTTAACTACCTGTTCTCTCATCCATAGCAGTAGTATCCAAGTTTTTGAGATGTTAGGCTCGTATCACTTGGATCGCCCTGCCCAGTTTCACACTCGGCTTGTCCAGCCACTCAGAGACTGATGACTGGTCTTTACTGCATTTCTCACCTCAGAAAAGAAGCTTTGAATAACCTAAGCAAGATATGAGGGAAGTTGAAATATAAACAAAACAATCCAGCCTGTCTGATTTTTTCATATCTGAAAATGGTTTCTAACAAGCTAGGATTTCTGTATGGGATAAAAGAATTATGGGAAAAGAAAAAGCATTTCCAGTACAACAGCTTACCTGATCATAAGAAATAGTGTGGTCTTTCTCACCAAAAATGAAAAATGTGGGATTTAGTAAATTGTATCTTTCTTCAGAGTCCCTAATTATTCCTGTAATGTTTTTGAGAGACAGTCTGTTAGTGAGGTTAACGTTCCTGCATGATAAATGGCAAATTCCAAGACAAAATTTCGATTTAAGTTTACTCATTATGTACATTTTTTAGATCAGGACAGTTTCTATTTGGATGAAGAATAAAGCATTTGGAAAACATATTTCCCCACTCTCCAAGCAGTAAAAAAGAGATTAGAAAATTGCTGTGCAAAAAGAAGCCATTTTTTTCTGGTTTACAGCATTCTTAAGTTTTTATACCAATATAGCATATTGCTGAAATAACCATAATTAAAATTTGCAACTCACCTTTGAGTTGAGTATTTACAGAAATTGTTACAAAGCAATAACTAGACTTACAAACTATGCATAGTCATGTGAGACCATGGAAGTTTTCATGTGTTCTACACTACCATAGAGGGACACCCCAGCGGTTAACTGAGGATTTTTCAGCATCAAGTGATGTACTGCCATTCCACCCCAGGAAAACCCAACGATACCAATCTTCTTTGCACCGCATTGTTCCTCTAGATACTTCAAGACAACATCAGCTTCCCTAAGACATATAAACAAAAGTAAACTAAGGAATCTATTGCAGAATCAATACTTGACACTTTAAGAAGTAAAATTAAAAGAGATACATGACTTTCTCCTGCATCGGCCCCCCAAGTCATTTTAAACAGAGACTATTTAAAAACCACATTTCAGACCAGAGCAGTGGCTTCTAGTCTTAAATGGAAGTTAACATCTCTGGTCCCAGTTTAGGGAAGTACAGGTGTAGGTACTTAAATACTTACCTGAATTGTGACCTGCTCCTTTGTTTTCAAAAGAAGCAAATTTTTAATTGAATCACTTTGTCTAGGACAGGACAACTAAAGACAAGACATATCTGCAAGTAGAACAACACCTTGCATTATGGATTGTAGGAATAGATAAGCTTCACTGTGCTATCTCTACAGAGTTCACCTATTTAGATAAAGATTTATCTTGGGTATGTCATTCCTGTTGCATGAGTTAATATTAAAATATCCTACCAAACCCACATGCAGTAATACTATACTAAAGTAGCAATTACTCAAAATTAAACTGTCAGTAACTAGAATGTTAAAAAAACAAGTATTGCATGAGGTATAATGCAAAAAATATGTAAATAGTTTTTAATGTAGGCCAGAGCAGGTAATTTTATTTTATTTTAAATTGCTAACTTCCTAGGTCTCAATAGTTATATCTTTTTTATTATCTACAGAGTTTTAAATGAATTTTAAATGCAGACTGCATATACTAATAACTATATTTTTGAATATTACACACATTAGTGTGGTCATCACAGGTTTAATTAGGCTGACAAAAAAGCAGTATGAGAGTGACACGATCAGGAGACGGTGTCCTAGGCTTGTAGCATGTGTGCTGCGAGCTCCCTCAGATTTGATTTGTTTGGAAGGGCACTAAGTCATGGGTGTGCTGCATTCTTTGTGCTCTGAAAGAGCAACGGATCTGACCTTGAGGGAAGCTACAAGTGAACCCTCAAAAGACAGCACAGGCACGTCCTTGAGGTCTTAATTGTTTAAGACAGTGCCCATGTATTTGCTCACTCTTTGGAGTAGGATTTTTTACAGGTGTTAGTCATTTGTCTTTTCAAAAAATTCAGTCACAGCTTCTGCAACTATATGGTCAAAAGCTTTGCTGAAAGATGTTCAAGTTAGGCTGTGACTGCCGGGACCTCTTGAAAGAGTCAGAATACTTGTGGCTTACAAGATGATAGGTGAGTAATAGGGTGTCACTGCCTTGCTATCATCCTCTGAAGTTTTAGGTTGTGGTGATAGATGCTGAAGAAACAGGAATGCCTCCCATAATTCCGGGAAGCCTTGTTACAGACACTGCTAGGCTCTACAGGTAGTGGGCCCTCTATTTCACATTGAGAAAAATGGTATAGTTGATCAAATGCATCTTTGGTTTTGGGCTTGATCTAGTGCTGCTCAGGAGAATATCTGCACCTATCATTATCTACAAGGCAGAAAGCAAGATGGGCAAGTGACAACTGGCAGATAACATAAGCACTTGTGGAAGAATTTTCCTCATTATCTTGAGGAACTGGAGGCAGACTCAGCACTTGTGGGTGTAAATGCTTGGTATTTCATAGTCTGTGCAACATTGGCTTTGAGCCTGTGCAGCCAGTATGACATAGTTAGAAAAGGGCCCAGGAAAACAAGGTGGGGACAATAATCAGTGATGGAGGGAGCAGATGATCATTTCCAATTCCTAGCCAAGACAGTGCCCAGAACCACAGAAGAATCACCCAGAATAAGCAATTGTGTGCGTGCAGCCAGCTTGCCCTGCTGTCAGGTGCCACTTTTAACATTTCATACAAATTCCCCTCGTTTGCTGGATGCTTTTGAAAGTTCAAGTACAAATATGTATCTTACTTGTCTACTTTCGTAGGATCATGATTTTTCATCCAGTCAGCGAAGTCAGCCCAGTGATCAGTGGTTTTCCAGGGGTCTGTCCCCTTGAAGAAGTCTGGGCAGATGGTTCTGTGTGAGACATGGAATCAAGTCAACTTTCACGTCCAGGTGGGGAGAATCTGTGGATGTCTTAATGTCTCCTAATATCTTTTCTACTCCAGAGTACATATTTACATGGTTACTATGTGAATCATATTCTACTCATCCTGTTCTGGCAATCAGCAGAGCTAAAAGTATATGTCTTTCTATGGGGGGGGGGGGGAAGCTCTCATTATTTCTTTTAGACATACTTAATACAAAAGGGATTTAGACATACTTAATACAAAAGGGATTAAGCAACGCTCCTGATTCTATATAAACACATATATATCGCTTTGCTAGTAAAAGCTAAAGCAACTGTCCAAAAGCTTTGATTCCGTAAAGCTTATACAACTTAAAGATAGATACCAACATTTATCTTTTAATCACCCACGCTGCCACACAAGCACAAACACTGGCACTTCATGAGTCTCCTTGTGACTTTGTGCTCAGGTAGCTATTTTTGATGGATCAATTTTAGTAGCTTTGGTGGCCTCATGGGAATATTTTGTCCCTTTGCATTTTTATTCGCTCTCTGAAAGGGTATGGTTGCCCTGTTTTCATGGGAAACATCACAAGCCATGCTTAGCTTTGGGCCTGTTGATCTATCAGGGCACTTAAGAGGAATGTAGGAAAGACAGTTGCTTACATGTATCCATGACCTGCAATCAAATCAACTATGTATCTAATGTCTGGGAACAGCCATCCAAATATATCATGAATCACGATTACAGCTTTGTCTGTGAAAAAAGATGGTCTACAAACATATGCCTTGATGTGCTCAATTTGTACTTCATGTCCAAGGCACCCATATTTTGATCTTTCTCCAGTATCGTATAGGAAAGGATCAGCCATTTGGAAACCTACAAAAAAGAAGAAAAAAAAAAAGAGAGCAAGAAAGTCAAAATCATTTGTTAACACCAATTATTAAGGGCAAATAAAGGCAAATACAATCTGCAGAAAGTAGTTCAATGACTTCTGCAAATAACATTGATATCCTTTGTCTGAACGGAGAAAGTAGAAAAAAGAAAGAGCAGTGTTCCAGTGCAGAACGGCTCTTAGTCCATTATGTGTTATTAATCTGAGACTGAAGACAAATACCAAAAGCAATGTTATAAAATTACAAACAACCTGCACGTGTAGGTCCTGATTCTCATGTGACATTTGTTTTGCCCCCATGCCACTCTGTCAGCACTGGTGTGAAGCTGTACGGCTTCAGATGTCGCTCAGATGGAACCATCACGTGTGTCTTCATGGGGAGTCCCATGCTAGTTTCTCTGAATTACGTGATGGGTAAGGACCAGAGCACTCAGCTGCTACAGAAAAGTACAGTGTCCAGTGCTTCTCTCAGTGCTGGTGCCTGCTACCTCATCTGTGCTTTCAGTAGCAGCATCACAGCTGTTCCGGGAGCCGCTCTGTCGGGTGCTGTTGGTGAAGGACTGCAGCATGGATTTGTAAATTACATTCCGATGCCTGAGGCCCATGTGCCCTTGAAAGGGATTGCAAGAAAACAAGCAGATATGCAAATCTCATTCAAAATATGTGAGAGTATTTGGTTTTGTCCCTTCTCCAAAAATAGCAATTACAGACAATGAGCCAGTAGCTGTGCTAGAGAAATTAAAGTCAAAAGTTGTTCTGACTTTCTGTGTCAGGAGCTTGGAATGGACTCCGTGCAAAAAGTAGAAGGTGATCTTGTCATTAAAAGTAGTGTTACAATGCATCTATACAAGGAATCCAGTTAAGTCTGAAGGGACAGTGTTAAAAGTAGCATTTCCTAGCCACGTACTGACTTTGAAACTGTCCTTGGGGATGCAGCACACACACCCGCAGAGACACGATGACTGTCTCAGCTTCCTCATTTCTACATCGGCCTATTATTTCTGTTTGCGTTGTACTTCAGAAAACTATCTCGTCTTCATGGAAGCGTGTCAAATTCTGGTAAAAATGTATACCTTCCTCAGCTCTCCATTAACCACAGCAGCGGAGAGCTAGGTGTCACTGAGTCATGGGAAGTTTTGCCCAGGCAGTACGGACGTGTTTGGAACCATGGTGCAGGCAGACTGAAGAGCAGAGAGTCAATGCTGCAGAGACTCACCGCTTGCTTATGCCTTACACAACACTTCTGAGGTTGCATGATTAACACAGGCTCAGTAACAGCATCCAAACTTTATATGCATTTAGAGTACCTTACACCCAGGATAATCAGCCTTCCCAATGTATAGTGCAGAGACACTGTTCTTCCTCATCCTCTCCCAACCCTGGGGCTGCTGTCACCAGGACTGGCAGGGCCAACACTGAGTTTCAGCAAGTACACCTCATTACAACCGTAACCATACGGTTGTATGATAGAGTGTGGTGTAGAGACACAGGGACTGGGAGAATGCGGCTTTACTGCTAGAATCAAGCTGCTTCAGAAATAGCCATGAGATGGGTGATCTCACATTGTGAGTAATCCCCTGTGCTGGTAACTGAGAGCTGATTACATTTGTTAATTGTTCTCCTACCTTTCTCAACATCTGAATGTCAGGGTTGGTGCTAGGAACCATAAAGTAGCCTGATCATCAGGACTAAAACCTCCATTGTTTTGGCATCGTATGAAAGTGGAAGTTGTAACATGCATGGGAGAGTATCTCCTAGTTTAAGCCCCCCATAATAGCCTAGAAAATGCTTGAGAGATGTCTGTGCAAAAGTGCTTCCTACCTCTTTTTTTTTTAACCTAATGAGCTCATTGAAGTGCCAGAGACTGGCTGGAAAATTCATAGGCATTCCCCAAGATAGCTAACAGCACTGGCTTCTGAGATGGCAGCCACAGTCTTACTCCACTGAGGTCTTTTGTTCAGAAGGGCAAAACCTATGGTGTCTCCTTCAAGGAAGTAATGTTTAGGAGGCATTAAGCTTTGCAATAGTTGTGAAACAGCCTACTGCCTATCTGTTGGTTGCTTCTCAGAAATCATTTCTTTGGCCTATCTTGATCGATGCCTAGCCAGGTGGCTCTCCTCCAGGCACCAGGCTGCAGAGAACGTTAGTAAATAGTCAGCCACACCTGAACAGCTTAGAAGTCTTTGATGGAATCCTGTTCAGTCAGAAGATTTATTTGTTCCTGCCCACTTTGTCCCACACAACATGGTGTTGTGAAGCAACAAGCCAGGATATTTCCTACCTACCTGTTTCCTACCTCATTCCCTCTTCCCACCAATTTCAGCCATTACACTTTTGCTTTTCCTGCTTTCCCTGTGGCATGGTTCCAAGCAGGCAGCATCTCACCTTTATGCCGTGCTCCTCATCACTGAGCTCCAGCACAGAGGAGACGCGGGGCCTGGTGGGAAGCTAGGAACAAGGGAAAAACTGACTGCTGCCAACAGGGAAAAAAGATGGATATCCATGAATCTGCTGTCATCCTTCAGCACCTAAAGAGAAGGCCTTCTTATAGCCCCTCCTTCTCACCAGTGGTCCTGCTCTTGCTTGGGTGTCTCGATACCATTCAAGTAACATAAAAACCAAGGAGAGTTATTTACTATTATCGCAAGGCAAAGGTGGGCTCCCTTGGGTGGTAGGACAGACCCAAACTACTACATTTTCAGGGAGAAACAAATCACATGGTTAAATCCTGCTGAGTCTTAGTTTTCAATAGGAAAAACCAAACCCCTACTTGGAAGGTGAGGCTAAAAATCTTTAAAAAACAATCAGATTAAATAGGAGCAAAGATAGCCCTGAGGATAATCCCTACTTCTCCAAAAGAGAGTATGAGCACGTGATCTCAAAGTGCTGTGCTGTTTGGTAGGACCTTGGATTAGTGATGCCAAGGTGTGACATCTCTGTCCTTTTCCTGGGTCCAGTGATAACATTTTAAACTCCAACAGTAATTTATTTCAATGACAAGTGCTCCTATGGACCAAACAAGGAAAAGAATGGGAATTCATTCCCATAAGGGCAAATTAAATTATTATGGTCCTTTAATGTGATCTTGCTACTGATGTACATAAAACAGTTACCACTGTCCTCAGAACTACTGCTGTGCCACAGCTTGCAGCAAGGACTCAAAATGAAATCCAGTCTTTCCCAAAGTTGACACCCTTTATCTTCACCTTATCTGCTCCCTACTACTTGTCTTTGTGCATTTTTTTACTGAAACCAAAATAAAAGTCTCTTTGCTGAATGTTTTGTGCCTTTTCAAAGAGCTGTATCTAATTGCTTAGCAATTTCAGATTTCTCCCTGTCAGCACAGTTAAAAGTAGTTAGCCTTTCTCTGCTGCCAACTCAGTCTTTGTGGACCAGTTTGCCATCACATACCTGGAGTACAGGATCCTGTCTTAGCCCAGCTCGCTGCTTCTCCTCCGTGAGATACCAGCTAGATTCCTCTAAACACAAAAAGAAGAAAACCAGTTCTGCTGACAGTTTTGCTCCTCCTGCTGCCCATCCAGTTTCCAGGTGCTCTTCAACTCTTCTGCAGCAGACTTTGGGATAGGGAGTTGAGGAGGAGAGGCTTAGCACAGAAGTCATCCCTACCGGAAGGGGTGGGGACAGATCATGCAGAGAGGCAGTGTGCAGCAGGCTCCACATCAGTTGCCTTTTATTGCCCTTTTATTAATTTATTATTTAAGGAGTTTAGAAAGCAAGATGCACGCAAACGTTATACTGCACTTTTTTTTTTTCATCCCTCTAAATATGTGTGATTCCTAACAAAATAGTGTGGAGACGTTGAAGTAAGGCTGCTGAGTGCTACTGTCAGCACACTTCAACTTTCTGGGAAAATTTCCCTTCCAGACCTGTACGCTACAAAGCAAATGATGTGGGTGATGCTGCCATTTGAGACACTGCAGAACCTTCGGACCTCAGCGTTTATAGCTGAGACGTTTAGTATCAGAGATGCATTTGCTGATGCATTGTTAAATTCAAAGATGCATTACTCTTATAGTATATTCTTACACTTTTATTGTCCATAATAAATGTCTTTAATGGAATTTGTGCCAAATGAAGATAAATCTGTCCTGGCAAACTTGCAGCATAAAAAAATTGTGGAAGTCTCCCTAGCACACAGATTAAACATATTACGGCCACACCCACAGGTATTCCCAACAAGTCCAAAAATGTTCCAGGTTATTTTTGATTAGACTTGCTTTCAACAAGTTAGAAGCGTTTGAATCTGAGCTGGTTGTTATTGATGGTGACTCATCGAAATTCTCCATTCCTATTTCCATAATGGCCTTGCATGCAAGGAACATTAGCTTAGCCCTCAGGCTGATGTCTGCTATAGCTTTAATTTTCTCACTGCGTGTGCATGTGGTTTGTGGGTGTGTGCATGTTGTGGGGGAAGAATGAGAGAGACAAAAGACCTCAAAGAAAATGACACTGTCATTTAAAGTCAAAGAGCAATAAAGAAATTTTGATCCTGAGTGTATATGACAAACAAGTCCCACAGTCACTCTTCAGATCCTCAGCAGTACTCCATGTGGTAGTGACCACTGTGTAATCAGAGGACTACATAAAACAGGTGGTGGTTGGATTCAGTTCACAAAACTTCAGACATTTACAATGAAGACCTCTGCATGTCAGCAAGGTGTCTACACTCCCACAGTTGTCATCAAGGTTTAGGGTATGATTCACACTCTATGGGTGTCTTCCTTAGAACAAAATGGATAGTCCCCTAGATGCCACCACCACCATGCAGATCATGGACTTTAATGGCAGCCTACCCACCTAGTGCAGGTGTAGATTGCTGTGCCGAGCGCATCAGTCAGGCGAGATGAGTCCCACCTCTGTGTGCTGTGGGAGCTACACGCACCTCAAAATTAAGGTTTGTCGTGACCAGACATAGGGTGTTTGTCCTGTCATACCTGTCAGTAGCTTTGCACATCAGGTTTTTATAAGAAACCATTACAAAGATTGCTTGTGTTGCAAGGGAGGGAGTGGGGAGACTTCACTGAAAAGATCCGGTTTATACTTTGATATTAATGGCATCTTGCTTGAGCTTGTCTAACCCCACCTGGGTGGGCATTCTGTACTTAGATCCACAAGACTGAAGTACTGTCTTCCTACCTTGCCCCGCAAGGACTTGGGTCCATCTGAGCTGCGGTCCCCTGTGGAACAGATTGGGCCAGCAGAACCAGACGTGTGATGCCACATGCATCTCACAACAGTAAATCCTGTCTTCATGCCCAACATCTCTAATTGGGGGTGGTTAGGGTGAAAGGAGAGCAAAGGACTTGCTCTGCTGTAATGCAAGCCTTTGCCTGCACACTGTGATTATGTTTGGCCTGCAAACTCTAAATAATTTAGGTTTCACATAACTGAAGAGACCATCTCTTTTCCCATAAGATATAATCACCCCTGTAATACACTCAGGATTGTGGAGTTCATTGCACACATGCATTTCCTACAGTTTCAAACAACTTATACATTTATTGTTTTAAGCCTGCTGTGAACAACCATATTTTTAGAGTTCAAAAAAAAAAAACACACAAGACAGCTGAGGGTTGCAATGAGCACAACAGATTCACTTGTTCAAATACACAAATACACAGTGGTCAAATTTCTCCTTCACCTGAAACACACAGCTGATTGTCTCTTTTTTTTTTTTTTTTTTCCACCTGAAGGTTTGCACCAATACTTCTCCAATTGCTCCTCCTGGTTTTATAGAAACGGGCATGGAATAAAACCCAAAAGTAAATGCTCATAGCTATTGGCTGCATTTTTAGGTGTATGTTAACATAGGAAACAAGATCCTAGGACATGCAAGCCTGCTGTCCTGAGGCAAAATACAAAGATATTCTCTCCCTAGACAACTACTAATACATAAAAACCCAGAAAGGCAAGTACTCTGCTGGCATCTAGTGCAGAAGTGAGAGTCCAATGGAGAGACCAATGGACAGGCTTAAACATGCCCCATTTGCCATCACTTGGTACAGTATTTGGAGCGCTGCAGGTAGCAACAGACTTGTCAGAAAGTTTAAATCATTACAAATGTTATATTTATGTTGTGAAAAACCCGTTCAAAGCACCTACAATGAGTGATGCTCTGCTTGCAGCCCAGAAGCTGCAGATGAGGCAAGAGGGGTGGTGAGGCTCCCTCTCCTGTCGCACGGCTCCCGCCAGCAATAGCAGCCTTGTTAAGGGGTTACCACCGCTGGGGGTACCTGGTGAGGAACCGGCGGAGAGGCTCTCAGGAAGGGTTAGTGGAGAGGTGTGGTGGGATGGGGTCAGAAGAGCGCAGCTCTTCAGGGCCAGATGCAATAGCAGTGAGGGATTTGTACCCAGCACTTGCCTTGAGAGCAAGAGGCATCCCTTGGGACTTGGATGGCTACAAGAGGGGAGCATAGCTAGTCCCTCTCACACCACTTCACTGAAAAGAGAGGGCCTAATTAGCGGGCTTGCAATTTGGAGCTGGGTTTGCGGCTTTTGTTTCTGTACGTCATTCTGGTTCCTTTCCCTTCATCCAGTCAAAGGCTGTGTACCTAAACTTACCTACTGAGTCATCACTTGGGAGTGAAGAAATATAGTTTCACAAATCTTGTTTCATTTTGCAGGTTTCTGGCTTCGGTCTCTAGTCAGTGTTTGAATAAGACCCTTGGAAATCAAGCCAGCTCTTGTAACTGCCTATCAAAGCCTGGCAGGAGGTTTACACATACAGATACTTTCACTGTCGTCAGTGGAAAACTAGTCTCACACTCAAAATTTTGTTCTTTACCATTTACCTAGTGTTGTACTCTGGAGTTCGTGGCTGCCTTTGCCTCAAGCATTAAAAAAAATCTCCAGGAATTCTCTGATTCGGTTTTTTCCCATGCTTTCCCACGTGTCTAAGAAGAAAGGCTGTGAAGTCTCTCCTGTGTCAGACTGACCTTATCTGCTTCATCTGGTGCGGCACTGGCAGGCACCGCCGTATTCCTTGCACCGAGCAGAGCACCTGCCTTTCCTCACAGGGCACCAGGACTAGGGCAACTGCTGCTTTGCTATCAATCTTTGCTTCTCTTGCCATGCTCCCACTCCCCTGCGCATTTTTTTGCTGCTAAACAATAATAGACCGAATCTGTCATCCTCTATCCCCTTTGGCATCTCCCCCTTGCATCTGCCCCCTTTCCAGGCTTTTCACTCCCTCTCTGGTCTCCCATCTTTCTGTCCTTTTCATTCCATCTCAGTAAGTTATTTGAAGCCGCCGGTGTCAACTGGTTTCTGCTTGTACCTTCTAATGTCCTTCTGTCTCCCTGTTTTTTTGGGTAGATGAGGATCGGCTCTTGGACCATACAACTCCTTTTCTCTGTAAAAACAAAAGTATGGCTCTGACCACAGGGACAGAAGGATGATCTGCAACAAAAAATGTTTTCAATAGGTATGCTTCTAGTTTACTTGTTGGCATGTGGAACTGGTTGACTCAACAGCTTCTGGGTTTCTCATGCCTGGTTTGCATTAATTTTTACCTAAAATAAATTGTGAATGTTTAGTCTCAAATTTCCTATTTTTGCTGAAGGAGCTTGTGGGATTTCAGAGGGTGTGTTTTGTGAACTTTATAGAAAAAGGGTGGAGTATAACTTTAATTACACCAAAGCAATAACAGGAAAACTATTTTAATATTGCCGGATGACATGCAAAGAGGCGTATTAAAATTACCTAACACCGTCCAGGTGTTTCTAGGTTATTCAGTAGCTCAGCACTTTATTAAAAAACACTTTTATTGGAATTTCAGTACAAGGCACATGGTTACAAATATTACAAATAATAATGACTATTAATAGTAAGATATAGGGAAAATAGTAAATTTTGGAGCAACGTCTTAAAAATAGGTGCCCAAGATCAGAGGCAGCATCATTGTTGCACTGAACACTGTAAATAGAGACACGAGCAATACGATAGAATTAAGATTACATGGATAATTGCATGGATTAAGGGCTTATTTCCTTAACTAAAAACCTGAACATCTATTTTTTGCATGACTTAAGAATATGTCTATTATTTTTTCTTACCAAATATTTTGTCGTCTTCTCTAAAACTAAAAAAATCTGGAATACAGAAATGACTAAAAAGTACTTCCTTCTCCTTTCAGTTATCTACCGTTCAGATTATTACCTTCTAGGATTAATTCATTCCACATATTTAGTCACTTAAAGATGAAATTTTTATGCAGAATTTTCCCTATAAAATGTCGATTTAAAAATACATATATTTGGTCTCTTTTGCACCAGGGCACAAGTCCTTTTTTTTTTTTTTTCTTTTCTTGGTATGAGTTGTCTCCTTAAACAAAACTCATCTAATGCTCATTTTTTTATTTCAGGAACTTTCTGGGATTAATCAGCTTGAAGGGGGTCATTTTGTTGGCTTGGAATTGAGGCTGTGTTTCAACAGAGATATAAACACAATTTCATTCTTCAGTACAAATAAGTTGCCTTGGACAAAAAGCTGCACCTTGTGCCAGTAGGATTTACCCCACTTTTCAGAAGAGGCAACTTTCATGAGTAGAAATTTGGCTTCTCCACTGTAAACTCCCATTGTGCACTTGAACAGTTTGATTTGGCTGAGATTTTCCAAGAGATCCTTTTTAAAGCCATGAGCACTCCAAAATTTCCACTTACATATGATACCCCACAGGCTACACATCTTCTAGGTGAACATTTAGACCTTTTTTCCTAACTGGAAAAAGAGGAAATGTTTGCTACTCTCACTGATCAATTGACAATTCTGGCAAAAATTACTATATTAAGTCTGTGTTTTAAACTCCAAAATTTTAAGCAGAGTGCCAGGAAAAAAAAAACTCCTTCCCATGTTTGCTCAACTTTAAAAGTCCTGCTTTGCAAACATGTCTACACATTAGTAATCTTGGACTGGATCCAGGCAGCTTTGGACTGTAGCCCACAAAGCAATACAGACGCCCCAGTGCAACATCAAAGCAGCAAGTTTAAAGAAAGTAAATATAAGAGCCTCTAATGATATTACAAGGTAATTACCATACATAAATCAACTCAGAGCAATCAAGCAATTTATTAAATGCATTTGCAGAGAGCACCTGTTCTTACCCTTTTTCTAAAGCAAAATAATGAACTTCGGCCTAGCAGAAAGAAATTGCATTTCAGCGCAATCCTGCAAATTGTTGAGTCTGTGCTGGGCGCCGGCATGCCTACCTACGGCCTGTGCCAGTTCAGCAAAATCAGTTTCTCAGAGTCCCTGAGCATACGCTGGAGTAACCACG
>NW_010560508.1:10190-10736 GCF_000687285.1 Phaethon lepturus | reverse complement strand
CCTTCATCGCCTTCGGGCCGGCGCTCGGCCTCTTCCTGTTCACTATCGCCCGCGACCCGCTCCGCATCATCATCCTCATCGCCGGGTCAGTCCCGAACCGACACCGGCACCGGAATCGGGAGGGGCACTGGTGTGGGCGTGATGGGGACACTGGTACTGGTAGTGGTACTGGTGCTGGTACCAGTATGGGCGTAACAGGAGCGCACGTACCAGTGCCGGCACTGGTAACAGTGCCTGAACTAGTACCAGTATGGCTGTGACAGTGCACTAGTACCAGTGCTGGTACTTGGTAGCATTATGGACGAGAGAGGGGCACTGGTATCAGTGCCAGTACTGGTACTAGCATGGGTGTGATACGGGCACTCGTACCAGTGCCAGTGCAGGTACCAGTAAGGGTGTGACATGTGCACTGGTACAAGTGCTGCTCTGAATACCAGCATGGGTGTGACAGGGCACTGGTACCAGTGCCGGTACTGGTACCACTATGGGTGTGACAGGGCACTGGTACCACTGCTGGTATTGTTAGCAGTATGCGTGTGGCAGGGG
>NW_010560508.1:2767-10122 GCF_000687285.1 Phaethon lepturus | reverse complement strand
ACGGGCCACGGGTACCAGTGCCGGCAGAGGTACCGTTATGTGTGTGATGTGGTGCTGGTACCAGTGCTGGTACTGGTAGCAGTATGGGTTTCACAGGGGTGCTGGTACGAGTACCAGCAAAGGTGATGTTATGTGCGTAATGGGTTGCTGTTACCAGTGCCAGTACAGGTGACAATATGAGTGTGACAGAGACACAGATGACAGTGATGGTAGCAGTATGGGTGTGACAGGGCACTAGTACCAGTGCCAATACTGGTGCTATTATGAGTGTGACAGGGGAAACGCTACCAGTGTTGGTAACGGGTGCCAATATCAGTGTGACAGAGGCACTGGTACCAGTGTCCATACTGGCACCAGTATGGGTGTGGTAGCAGAACTACTACTAGTGCTTGTACTTGTACCAGTATGGGTGTGAACAGTGGCACTGGTACCAATGCCAGTAAGGGTGTTATTATGAGTATGAGAGCAGCGGTGGTACCAGTGCCAGTACCAGTGCCGGTGCCAGAATGATTGTGACAGCCGTACTGGTACTAGTGCCGGTACTGGTTGGAGTATGGGTGGGACATGGGACTGATACCAATACTGGTGCCAAGATAGGTCTGACAGAGGCAGTGGTACCAGTGCTGGTGCTCGTACCACTATGGATGTGAGAAGTGCCGTTACCAGTGTGACAGGGCACTGGCATTAGTGTAGATACTACAGCTAGTGTGGGTGTGACAGAGGAACCAGTGATGGTGCTGGTAGCATTATGATCCTGACTGGGGCTCTGGTACCAGTGCCAGTAGTGGTGACAGTGTGAGTGTGACATGGGCGTTGGTACGGGTACCAGTAATGGCACCAGTATGGGTGTGACAGGGGCACTGATACTAGTGCCTCTGCTGGTACCAGTGTGATTTTGACAGGGGTGCTGATACAAGTGCCAGTGCTGGTAACAACATGTGAGTGACAGGGTTACTGGTACTTGTGACAATATGTGTGTGACAGGAACAGTGATGCCGGTGCCAGTACCAGTATGATTGTGACAGGCGCACTGGTATTAGTACCGGTACTGGTAGCAGTATGGAAGTGACACAGTTGCTGCTGCCAGTGCCAGTATTGGTTCCAGTATGGGCATAACACGGCACTGATATCAGTGCTGGTACTGGTAGCAGTACAGGTGGGACAGGGCACTGGTACCATTCCTGGTGCTGGTGCCATTATGAGAGTCACAGGGGTATTGGTATCTGTGCTGGTACCGATGCCAGTATGGGCGTGACAGAGGTGATGGTACTAGTGCCTGTAGTGGTGATATAATGAGTGTGACAGGGGCACTGGTAGAAGTGCTGGTGCTGGTACCAGTATGAGTGCGACAGGGACATTGATACCAGTCCTGGTGCTGGTGTGACTTGGGCACTGCTACCAGTGCTGATACTGGTAGCAGTGTGGGCGTGACAGGGGCACTAGTAGCAGTACTGGTACTGGTGCCATTATGGCAGGGGAGCCACTGGTCTCACTGTCTGTACTGGTGCCAGTATGGCTGTGACAGGGGAAGCAGTACGAGTGACAGTAATTGTAGCATTATGAGAGTGTCTGGGGTGCTAGTTCCAATGCCGGTACTGGTGACAGTATGGGTGTGACAGAGGCACTTGCACTGGTGCCTGTACTTGTACCAGTGTGGGTCTGACAAAGGGGTGCTGGTACCAGTGTTCTTAGTGGTAACAACATTGGTGTGACAGGGGGACTGCTATCTGTGCCAGTACTGGTACCACTATGGGTGAGAGAGGGCACTGCTACCAGTTCTGGTGCTGATATGAGTGTTGTAGGGCACTGGTAGCGGTGCCGCTACTGGTGCCAATCAATATGGGTGTGACAGTGGCACTGGTACCAGTGCCTGTTGTGGTGAAAATGAGAGTGTGCCAGGGGCACTAGTACAAGTGCTGGTGCCAATACCAGTATGAGTGTGACAAGGGCACTGGTACCGGTGATGGTACAGGTACCAGCATGGGCCTGTCAGGGCACTGGTACCAGTACCTGTACAGCTATCAATATGGGTGTGACATCGGCACTGGTACCAGTGTCAGTACTGGCACCAGTGTGGTTGTCACAGGAGAACCAGCAGTAGTGATGGTACTGGTAGAAGTATAGGTGTGACAGGGTGCTGGTACCAGTGCTGTTGCTTGTACTAGTATTTGTGTGACTGGGAAGTTGGTACCAGTGCTGGTACAGATGCCAGTATGGGTTGTGAGAGAGGCAGTGGTACCGGTGCTGAAACTGGCACCAGTATGGGTGTGACAGAGGCACTGGTACCACTGCTGGTGGTGGTACCAGTGGCAGTATTGGTACCAGTATGGATGTGCGAGTGGTGCTGGTGCCAGTGCTGGTACTGGTACCAGCATGGGCGTGACAGGAGCACTGCTACCAGTGCAGGTACTTGTGACAATATGGGTATGACAGGGACGCTGGTACCAGTGCTGGTACTGGTAGCAGTATGGGAGTGACAGGGGAGCTGATACCACTGCCATTATAGTTGTGACAGGGGCTCTGATACCTGTGCTGGTACTCTTGCCAGTAAGGGTATGACAGAGGCACTGCTAACAGTGCCCACACTGGTACCAGTATGTGTGTGATAGGGCAGTGGTACCAGTGCTGATACTGGTGCCATTATGAGTTTGACAGGGGCACTGGTATCAGTGTCGGTACTGGTGGAAATATGGGTGTGACAGGGGAACTGGTATGAGTGATGGTGCTGGTATAATTTTGATGGTGACAGGGGCACTGCTTCCAGTGCTGGTACTAGTGCCAGTATGGGTGTGACAGTGTTGTAGGTACTAGTGTCAGTACTGGTGCCAGTATGAGTATGACAGGGGCACTGGTACCATACCCAGTGCTGCTACCAGTATGGGTGTTACATGGCACTGATACCTGTGCCAGTACAGGTACCAGTTTGGGTGTGAGAGGGCACTGGTACAAGTGCTTGTATTGGTGCCAGTTATTGGTGTGACAGGGGCACTGGCACCAGTGCTGATAGTGGTACTAGTATGAGTGTTACATGGCGTCTATTACCAGTGCTAGTACTGGTACCAGTACGAGTGTGACAGTATTAACAGCTACCATTGCCAGTGCTGGTACACTATAGGTATGACAGGATGCTGGTACCATATCCGGTGCTGCTACCAGTTTGGGCATGAGAGGGCACTCGTTCCAGTGCTTGTAGTTTCATAGGACATGAAGGGAAATAAAAATAGTAACAATAATAACAATAATAATAACAACATTGATAAGGGAATATACAAAATCAAGTGATGCACAGTGCAAGATTTGCTCACCACCCGATGATTGGTAGCCTGTCCCCTAGCAGCAGTTGTATACACTGGGCATGACATTATATGGTAGGGAATATCCTTTCGCATATCTCACAGCTCACTCGGGGATAGGGACTGAGGGGTTATCGCCTCTTTTATGAGTTCTTCCTCCTCCCTGAGCAGCAACCGCCTCTCTTCCTTCTGAAGCACCTGTAGCAGTGCAGGGTTGGTAGTGGTACTGGTGTATGCATGCAGCAGGGGTCCTGGTACACTGTGGGGTCAGTAGGCTATGGTACTGGGACAGGTACTGGTGTGGATATGAGCCTGGTGCTGGTACTGGTGCTGATGTAGGCACAATGGGGGCACTGGTGCCAGTTCTGGTTACTAGCAGAGGAGGAGTGCAGGCACAGCCAGCAGTACCCGTATGGGCACCACCTGCCCAACACTGGTACCAGAACGGCATTGGTACTGGTAGGAGAGTGGGGAAAGCTGGGGCACAGCTGCCAGTGACAGTAACAACACAGAGGGGTGCAGGTGTAGTGCCGATGGGCACAGGCATGGCAGCGGTACTGGCACTGGTCCCAGCACAGCACTGGTGCCAGCAGGTGCTCTCTCTTGCAGGGCTTTCTTCTGGCTGGTGTCGCTGCTGCTCTCCTCCCTCATCTGGTTTATTGCAGTTAAAGCCAGCGACCCCCGGGATCAGCCGTTGCAGAAGGGGCTCTTGATATTTGGGGTCATGTTCTCTGTGCTGCTGCAAGAGGCCTTCCGCTTCCTCTACTACAAGCTACTCAGGTAAGGGCATCTCCCACCCTGCTCCCGTGCTACCATGGAGGTCCTGCCATCCTCCTGGCTGTGGTGGGTGCCAGATTTCAGTTGGGAATTCCTGGGCGGGGGAGAATGCCTACCATGGCACCAAGACACCTTGGTTCTCGCTGGGAGTGCACAGGTGGTACCTGTGTTGGTGTGTTGACCTTGAGTGGGTCTCAGGTGGTGGAGCAGAGCAGCCCCAAAGTCTGGAGGACCCAGGGCTGAGGTGGCTAGTAGTGTCTCTCTGAGTTTGGGACAGGTAGGCTATGGGTTTGGCCTGCTGCAGGATGTGTCACATCCTCTCTGCCCTGGCAACTGTCACCAGCAGTGCTCCTGCAGGTTGGGGGGACTCTGTGGGGACACTGGGCACTGGAAAATGTCTGCTTTGCTGCGTGGGGGAACAGAGGAGGGTTAGGGATCTGCCCTTGCCTCCTGCAAGTCTTGTTCCTTTGTTAAGGGAGGGTTTTGTGTGAGCCGGGACAGCCTGAAGGTGGTTTTGGGGCTCTGTGGGCCGCACATCACCGCCAGCCCTGTGCTCGGTGCCCTGGCCAGCCCAGGGCAAAGTGTTGGCACAGCCCCAGCAGCTCCTGGCCTCCCTGGCACCAGCAGTCCAGAGCACAGAGGCTTGTGCTGCCTACCGCGTGAGCACGCACTGCACCCTGTCCTGCGTTTGGACGGACGGACGCTGCGCTGGGGCTGGGCAGGCAGACAGGGGGAGGCAATGCTGGGGTCTGGCGAGGGGCTGGGGGAAGGCCAGGGGGCTGGGTACGCAGGCTGGCACCGTGCCCTGCGGCAAGGCGCTGCTGGAGGCAGGCAGCCAGAGGGTAGCAGAGCTCCATGGAGCAGCCTCGAATGCAAACCACTGCATTTCATTTGCCCTGCGGATCTCCGGTTGCAGGTGCTGCTGTCCTCCCCAGGCTGAGCTGATAAGAATTATGAAGCCTACCTCTCCCAGTTTCTCTCCCCTCAGAATTTTTCTAGCTCTTTGAGCTCTTCCCTGCACCCCCTCCATTTTTTTCAACATCTTCTAGGCGTGTAAATGCGGAGATCAGGGGAGATCAGGTACACCCCCTCAGCATGTCCCTCCCATTCCTGCACTGGGGCTGTTTTCCATGCAGGGGTGGCTGCTTGCTTTGCACCCGATGTCCTGCTCACCCCAGCCCTGCTTTTGTGGGGCTGGCTGGCACTTACATTCCTCTGTGGAGAATCTTTCTGTGTGGCTTCGTGTGGTTGTCACATGCATGGTTTGTCTAGTGGTTCAGGGCAGTCACACAGATGCTCTCCATGGTGGGTGCTGCAGCTCGGTGATGAGGAGATTACTAGGAGGGTGGGATGGTGCAGAGTGAGACCCCAGTCCCATCTGCTCCATCCTGGTGCTGCACCATGGCTCGGGAGGTGGTTGGGCTGTGCTGAGCTCCAGCATGCTCTCACCCCACAGGAAGGCCATCGAGGGGCTGGTGGCCCTCAGCGAGGACGGCTGCTCCCCCATTTCCATCGAGCAAATGGCGTATGGTGAGTGCCACGCAGAGCGGGGCACCCTGACTGCAGGGACAGGGGTGAGCCCAGGCAGGGCTGAGCGTGGTGCTTGGGGAGGTTTCTTGCACCGAAGCTGGCTGGGAGGTACCTGGGGTGGCCCTGGGAGGCTCTGGATCTGACAGTGTCCCTGTCCCGGCAGTGGCTGGTGTGGGCTTTGGGCTCATGAGCGGCGCCTTCTCCATGATCAATCTCCTGGCAGATGCCTTAGGGCCTGGCACCGTGGGCATCCACGGGGACTCGCAGCTCTACTTCCTGACCTCAGGTGAGCGACTGGCACCCTTTGCTCACGTCTTTGCCCCACCACAGAGGTGGCAGACCTGTGGAGGCTGGAGTCTCCACTCCATGCTGTCCCCTCCATGCTGCACCCTCTATCAATCTGAGCACCTTACAGTCCCCTGTCACATCTCCTTGTGCCAAACCCTTCTTTCTGTCTCCTGTGACCCTCCCTGCTCCTCTACCCCATCCCTCCCACACTTGGGGTCTGCCCTAGGACCTGCCAGTTCAGCCCAGCAGTGCCCCTACTCCCTTTTCCTATCTCCTTTCCATCCCTCCCCAAGCCTGCAGGCCAGGTCAGGATGGGTGTTCCCTGGTGACACCCCTCTACCACTCTCTACAGCTTTTATGACCATGGTGCTGATTTTTCTTCACACCTTCTGGGGGATCCTCTTCTTCCATGGCTGTGAGCACCGGCGCTGGTGGGAGATCACAGCAGTCGTTGTCATGCACCTCGCTGTCTCGGGGTCGGTGAGTATCTGGGAGAAGAGCTCTGCGCTGGGACCTATGTTTGGGGACAGCTGTGGTGTGTGCTGGTCCCCGTGCCAGGGGAGGAACAGCCTTTGGCACTAGTGAAGCAGTTGGGTTTGGGGGGCTTGCAGCTGGCCCATCACAAACTGAATCCTGGAGCTGGTGGCCTCTGTCTTGCTCCGCTCATCAAGGTGGAGATGCTGCCCCCCATCCTGTCCCTGTCCTCTCCTGCCTGCTCACCTCTCTCCTCTCCCACCTCTTTCCCCAGACATTTTGCAACCCCCTGTATGTGGGTAGCCTGGTGCCCTCCTACCTGCTGATGGCCGCTGCTGCTGCCTGGGCTTACCTACTCTCGGGGGGATCTGCCCAGAACCTGCGACGCTTTCTGCTCTGTAAGTCCTGCTCCATAAAGGGGGGGCAGTCCTTCTGGGTACCAGAACTGGTACTGGGATGGGGAGTGGGTGTCCCCAAGGCTGGAACAAGCGTGTGATCCCCTTGGCTGCCAGACTGGAAGAAAAGCTGGATTTCAGGGCCATGGTCAGGTTTTGTCTCTCCTGGGGGAAGTAAGTAGATGGGTTGAGTCTGGTGAAAACTGACCCACTCTCCTCTTGGTTCCTGCAGGTCTATGGAGCGAAGCCAGTCCTCAGCCAGGATCCTGAGGCCCCCTGGGGTGGGATGTTCCTGTCCCCAGCCACCCCTGCCCTCCCCTTCCACCCTGGTGGCAAAAGCAGCTGTCACCTTCTCTGCAATATCTTTTCTCCTGGACTGGTGGTGGGTTGAGTCTGGTGAAAACTGACCCACTCTCCTCTTGGTTCCTGCAGGTCTATGGAGCGAAGCCAGTCCTCAGCCAGGATCCTGAGGCCCCCTGGGGTGGGATGTTCCTGTCCCCAGCCACCCCTGCCCTCCCCTTCCACCCTGGTGGCAAAAGCAGCTGTCACCTTCTCTGCAATATCTTTTCTCCTGGACTGGTGGACCCCAGCCAGTCCT
>NW_010560508.1:1895-2555 GCF_000687285.1 Phaethon lepturus | reverse complement strand
AGGCCTGAGCCCAAAGAAACCCATTGCTTCTCCCTGCCTGACGCAGAAGACCTGCCATCCCCTGTACCGGGGTGGGGTGGGCCCCACATCGCCTCCTCACCACAGGGTGGAGGAAGCGGCTTTGCAAAGCACTGCCGCGCTGGGTTGGGGCTGACCACTGTGGTGCTACTTTCTCCGCCTCTTTGCCCAGCCTTGCTGCCCTGGAGCCACGGCCCTGGCACTCTGCGGTAGCTGCAGTGAGCCAGTGTCTTGGTGCAGGGAGGGCAGTGCTGGGGGACCCCGAGGGGACTGACAGCGCCCAGGATGGAAGGAGGATGGGGAAAAGATGGGAAAAAGCAGACATGGAGGGTGGTGGAAGGCTCAGGAGGAGATGCAACGCTGCAGCTGGTGCTGGCACAGCTTGGGGCAGGGGTTCAAGAGGTTATTTCAGTGGATCATTGCCCTCTTCTGCACTTGGAGGGGTACCAGCCCTGATGCTATGCCACAGGGCTACACAGGAGAAAGTGCTGTTGGGCTCAGGGCTGAGAAGGCATTTTTATCCACAGTGGGCTTTTATACCAATAAAAAGAAGTACTACAGACAAGTGGGGCTGTGCACAGCCCGCAGTGCTGTCCTTGGGAGGGCACAAGCACGCTGCAGTAGTAGTGGCAATGGCGGGGG
>NW_010560508.1:904-1311 GCF_000687285.1 Phaethon lepturus | reverse complement strand
CTGTGGCTTCACCAACATTCAGCTCTGCCTTTCTCCAGTCCTACCAAGCCACAGCTATGTTTTTCCAACACTTTGCACAAATAAGAGGAGGAAGAAGTCCCAGAGTGATGGAGGGCAGGGCTGGGCTGTGCAAGGAACCCTGTGCTGCTTGCTCTGGAGCTCTGCCCATGGCATGGAGGCCGATGCTGTCTGCCAGTGGGGAAGGGGTCCCTGCCCACCTCTCTCTGCTGTGGGTGCAGCTCCACCAGTGCCCTTTCCTACCCCACAGTTTTGCACAAGGACTGCAGAGAGGGCTGGCACCATGGGAAGCATTTACTTTTTTTTTTAAATACGTTTTAACTTTTTTTATAACAAAAATATCTGCTGGGGCCAGATGCTGCCCCAGGCAAACAGTCTGTGTAGGAAGC
>NW_010560508.1:373-788 GCF_000687285.1 Phaethon lepturus | reverse complement strand
AGGCTAACCCAGCAGGGCTGGCACCACCGCAGAGGCGCAGGTCTCATGCAGTGTTGTCGGTGGTGGCTGCTGTGTAGATGACCTTCGATTTGGTTGGTGAGTCCAGTCTGGTGGGGAAGAAGGGGAGTGTTAGAGCAGGCAGGGGGACCCTGCTAACACATCTTGCTGCCTGAGAGACCACCCTTAATGCCCTGTCTCATGCTTCAGACCCATGCTGCCCTCCAGACTCCTTTCTCCTGCAGCTTCCCATCACTCACCGTGCATTCTGGCTGCGATGCTTGTAGATGTACAGCAGGAAGGCCAGTGCTGTGATGGCAAAGAGCACCCCAAAGAGCACAGCCAGCACGTCCCCTGCAAGCCGAGCATACGTATGTTACGCTGAGGATGGTCCCCTGCGGCTGCTGGCCAAGGGCGC
>NW_010560508.1:0-304 GCF_000687285.1 Phaethon lepturus | reverse complement strand
CCCCCCGAAAGCCGAGCATACGTATGTTACGCTGAGGAGGGTCCCCTGCGGCTGCTGGCCAAGGGAGATGGGGCAAGGCTGCAGCAGGCCTTGTAGCCTGACAGCAGAGGGGACACAAAGGTGGCAGCCTTGGCTGAGCACACTTACCTGCATGGAATGAAGAACTGGAGTGTCCTGCAAAGGAAGCAAAGACGAGAGGATGAGAGCCAGCTGCATGGATGCTAGGGCAGCCCTGCCAACCCACCGTGGCTGCCTGACCCTTAGCCCAGCACATGGCTACCAGGACTCCCCTTCCCAGGCTGCC
>NW_010560507.1:774-4519 GCF_000687285.1 Phaethon lepturus | reverse complement strand
GTCGAGCCGTGCAGGGTGATCCCAACAACTGGGTGCTATTCATAAGGGCTGGCCTGAGTTCTTGAGGTTTCCTTCCTTCATTATAGAGAGAAATGGATTTCTCCAGATGTTGTTCAGACTAGTGCAGTTGTGCTCCCTGTTGGCATAACCCCCCCACAGGAACCTTTCTGTGTACGAACACAGTCACACTGGCTTTTGTGACTATCCACCAGCAGTAGTGGTCATGATCAATGTGCTTCCTCCTGGAGGGCTGCACGCTCTGCTGTTTGTTGCGATGGAAAGACCCAGACTGAGCCCAGGAGACAGAAATTTTCTCATTACCTACAGAGCTGCAGGACCAAGCCCTGTGTCCTGCTGTTGATTACTCACATCATACAAGCCCTTTCATTAACTGAGCAAGAATACGATAGAGGTTAAATCCTTGTCCACTGAGAAGCACACAGAAGCACCATATCTTTTAGAGGAAGCACCCTCACTGAGCATGCAAGCTTATACAAAAAGCCATAAAAGAGTGAGGGGAAATTTCCAAAA
The DNA here is from genome assembly GCF_000687285.1 of Phaethon lepturus. Taxonomy (NCBI): domain Eukaryota; kingdom Metazoa; phylum Chordata; class Aves; order Phaethontiformes; family Phaethontidae; genus Phaethon; species Phaethon lepturus. The sequence continues at coordinate 3,988 of NW_010560507.1, read as the reverse complement.
TGCCTTATCTGCTAAGAACCCCTACCACCAAAGCACACCTACTCCTGCTGGCCAACAGGAGCCCAACACCCTCAGGAGCATTTGGGGCTCGGTAAAGCGCACCCAAGTCCTCATATGATCTCATTTCTGCTGCCCACACTGTATTAACCTGTATTTGGCCACATTGCAGATAAACCAGAGTTTTGCTAGGAATGTGTGGAGGGATGCCAAGGCTGGCCTGAAAAGACAGCTAGACAGCCCAGCTCTTTTCCTCTCCCCTCTTGTTTTCTTTCTCCTCCAGACCACTCTCAACTCTGTATTCACTCACAGGGGAAGGTGGGAACCAAAGCAGATGAGAGTTGTGGCAGGCACTTGTAGATCTGTCTCCCCTTGAGTTCTGCAGATATGCTGCCCCAAGCAAAGCCGCACCTGCAATCAAAAAGTACTGAAGGTATTATCCTCTTTACTGGGTTCAACAGAAAATTAAAAAAATACTAAAATTAACACAGAACCAACCAACATATAGCTCATGGTCCACACAGCAGGCTTGGCCTCCAACTTTCAGGTTTCTACTGGAAATGGAGGGTAATAAATCTGATTTTGTGGGTCATTCAATATGCTAAGTAGGTGGTAGCTGGGAAATGAGAGACAGAGGGGAAAAAAACACCTTTCTGATTACCGCAATATGTAGATCTGTCTCCATCCATGAAAAATATATTCACATGCTTATTAATTAATAATAAATTAATAAGCCAACGGATTGTTAATTAGCGGATGGATGAATGAAGGGAAATATGTAAAAGCTTGGGATCTTAATGCTTTCTCTTGAGTCTTTAGTGACTACTGCTCAGCTCTTTATCTTCTGGAAGTTTAGTAAAATATCTTATTAAAATCCAGTCCTGATACGTATTACAGTGCAGAAGGAGATGGTAATTTTGAAAGAATATTTGTGTTAACTAACTAACTGCTGTGTTCTGTGGAGACTTAATATAAAGAAATGTATTCAGGAACTCAGTTTTCTATACTGACAATGGGAATCAGGAGCGTCACTAAAAGGAGTTGCCTCATTAATTTCTCAGGTTTAATTTTATTAATGGATGCAAATGATTTGCTAAACAAACATAAAACAAAAGGAAAAGGAGAATGAACTCTGTGTCATCACTGGGCTCTTCAGTCTAAACATCCCATCTAAACTTAAAAAACCTGAGTATCAGGTGCATTTTATCTTGGGTTTACACTATACTCTTAATGAAAGGCCTTGAATGGAAATGGCTCAAGAAACCACCTTAAAACTTCAGCATTTTCATGTCAGTCACACGTTTTCTTGAAGGCTAGGTCCCTTTTTAAGGTCTAATGTGTTTGGAGAGCAAAAAGAGCTGTGTGTTATTAGGCAGAATGCCTTTTATACGCAGGGAATTGGATCAACTTGACCCTGATTGTCTCTCTCCACTTTATTGTCCCACTATTTCAAACAGCCAGTCCTTGGCATTATCTTTAAGGAAGGGGCTGATTGAACTGTAGGTCTGGCACTTGTCAGCTGTAGATAATGTTGACTTTAGTCAGTCATGTTCACACATAAATGAGCCATGACAGTGATAGACTGTTGAATAGAAAAAGCAGTTTTACTGTGGATAACACTGTGTAAATGCAACAAATAATAAAGTCTGCTCCTCAGGAAAACAGCCTGAAATATGCAACACAGTGATATATTCTCTCTTTTGCTAGCAGGAATTGTCTCTTTCGAAATGGGCACCTTATGGGGAGAAAAATGGCAAAAGGTCTATAATTATAAAGACTGCTTCTGTTCTGTAACATGAGATAACTAATGGGGTTCCTGCTCTGCTCATGCTTGTGAACAGAAAATGTTGCCGTGTACAAAGAATTGCACCGGCATCGTTATGACATCAATTCTTCCTTAGAGAAATGTGACGCACATCTTGATTAAAACGGCAGAAATAGAAATTCCTTCCCTTTTCTCTCTTTGGGTTTTTCTTTCTTTCTGCTTGTCTAGAAAACAACTAAACAACTAAAAAACTAACTAACAAACTAAACAACTAACTAAATAACTAAAAAACAACTAACAAACTAAACAACTGGGGTTGTTTAGTCTGGAGAAGAGGAGGCTGAGGGGAGACCTTATCGCTCTCTACAACTACCTGAAAGGGGGTTGTAGTGAGGTGGGTGTTGGTCTCTTCTCCCAAGTAACTAGCGATAGGACGAGAGGAAATGGCCTCAAGTTGCACCAGGGGAGGTTTAGACTAGATATTAGGAAAAATTTCTTTACTGAGAGAGTGGTCAAACATTGGAACAGGCTTCCCAGGAAGGTGGTGGAGTCACCATCACTGGAAGTGTTCAAAAAGCATGTAGACGTGGCGCGTCAGGACATGGTTTAGTGGGCATGGTGGTGTTGGGTTGATGGTTGGACTTGATGATCTTAGAGGTCTTTTCCAACCTTAATGGTTCTGTGATTCTGTAACTCTGCTATGTATAGTGTGGAAAGAAAGAAAGAAGACAAAGGAAGGAAGGGTGGAAGTAAGTAAGCTTTTTTTTCTAAAGCAAATACAACTCCACCACACTTTCAAAGCAATTTGTATAAACGTCTCTCCCCATGATTTTTTTATTTATGGCCCTTAAGTTTCTAATTAAATAATAATTAATGCTATCACCAGAATCTATCATCAGTTCTTCATCGCTTTGTCATATTGATTGATGCGGTCATTTATTAACTTATATAACAATCTGAGGTGCCTCATGACAAACCAGATTAAATTATCCCCATAACAGTCTCATTACTGCAAAAAATGAGTTTTAAACTTAATAAAAATTATCCTCAACAATGTTAAAGCTTTTTCAGTGCAACCTTCCATTGCAATGGAAATAGGGTTTTTGTTTAATTTATAATATATGCAGTTGTATAAAGCATCCATTAATAAAATGTATATGTTAATTTAAGCTTGATCATTGCAGTGATTCTGTAGCCATGGGTGCTTATTATTTAACTTCTGTTGTATTTATGAAAATAATTAATGTTCTGACCAGACAGGGATTAAAATACCCACTAGAATGAGATAATTAGGGGCATAAATAATGATTAGGTCTTGTTTTGCTTTTTTAATTAATTGTTTTCTGTTCCAGCTAAACCTGGTAAAGAGGAAAACAGTTTACCTGGGGGTTATGATGACTTTGCATGAAGAAAGTGAAAAATGCCAGAGCCAGGTGAGAGGCTGGCCCCGGG
>NW_010560507.1:0-743 GCF_000687285.1 Phaethon lepturus | reverse complement strand
GGCTGCCCCGGGGAATGCTGGGCTCTGCCTGGCAGAGAGGGGTGTAGTGCCACAGGACCTCTCTGTCCCCATGCCAGCAGGGCCGGTCTCTCCCCGGGGAGCCCAAATCCCACCCTTTTCCCTCCTGTCCCCACCAAGAGCGGAGAGGTGGCGAGATCTCGCAACCCACAAGAAAAGTCTCCCTGCCAAGGAGGTGAGGGGAATGTGGTGAGGAGGATGGAAACACCAAGTTTGAGGGTAATGAGGATATCCATAATGAAGCCATGCTGAAAGCTGCAGGCTGCAAGGGACAGGGAGCAGCTGCAAGCCACGGGAGCCCCTCCGATATGCAGGCTCTTGTGCTCCCAAAGGATGTACGTTTTTTTGAGCTGCAGCCCTTCTGCTATTTGATTTCCACAGGCAGGAAGGGCTGAAATAAGATGGCATGCAGCAGTTCACTGCATTTGCTCCTAGAGTTTCCTTCTTCCCCTGGGTTATTTTCCTAATTTATTTATTATTTATACCAATTTCCTTTAAGAAGGGCCTCCCTGTCATTCTACCTATATGCGCCTCAAACAACAGGTCTAAAAGATGTAAAAATAACAAGAATGTAGTCATTTGATTGGGAAAGCTGTACTGGATTTGCATGGCAAGGTTTTAGTAGCAGGGGGCTACAGGGGTGACTTCTGTGAGAAGATGCTAGAAGCTCTCCCCATGTCTGATAGAGCCAATGAGAGCCGTCTCCAAGATGGACCCGCCGCTGG
>NW_010560506.1:2688-24432 GCF_000687285.1 Phaethon lepturus | reverse complement strand
CACAGCTTTAAACCAAAGTCTGAGAGGAAATCGGTGGCTTCCCTGGAGTCAGCCATGCTGCAGCGTGCCTGTGAGGGACCTCTGAGTGAGCCCAGTGCTGTCAAGGAGGGGTGAACTAAATGGCATGTTAAATACAAAATGTTCTTCATTAGAATTATTTTTTCCTCTTTTAATTAATTTGAAAAGTCACGCTATCTAAAAAAGCCTGCAAACTTAAAGAAGCTGGAGTGATAGAGTGTAATGATGACATATTTTGGCTTCATACGCCACTTTATATGGGGTTAAAGCGCATACTCCTGCGTAAACATACTGTATATTGTCTTGTTTTGGCTTCCTAGCCATATGTTTGATTTCTCTTTGCAAAAAAAAGATCTGTGTAGCAGTTACATTGTTTCACGCCTGCCACGTCAAGTCACGGTCACAGGTAAGAAGACGTGAACGTGCTCCCCAGGCGGAGGGCGGCCGTTTGCCCAGCCGCTGGCAGAAGAGAGGGTTTGAAGGGAGCTGAGACTTGCTGCTTCAGAAGGTGTTGCAACTGGAAGAAAAGACGAATACTGTGGTTTTGCTGCTCAGCACAGCCTTACAGATACGGTGGTTACCTCAGGTGTGCTTTTGACTGCAGGGAGTCGGGCCAGATCGGGTTTTCCCCCAGTGGGACTTGTTCTGATGATAACAGATACGTTTACACATCTGCTGATATTTTCAGTAAGACAAACAAACTACCTGTGAGCAAAGTGTCTGTTTATCTTGGCTTTCATCTTTGTTTTGTGTTGTATTCAGTTAATATATAGATTCCACTGACATTAAAGTCCACTTCTTAATCTAATCCTTTGTTATCTTAAGTTGGTTTTTCAATTAGTGATGTTGTTTTGGATAATAAATTTTGTTAGTAAGCATAATTTTTCTGGCTGTTTAGGAAATGCACAGCTGATTGAACTGACTTATCCTTAGTGGTGAAGACGTTGGCTGATTTTAAAAGTGGTTTTTGGTTTTTTTGGTTTTGTTTTTGTTTTTTAATTGGATAAAGAGAGTTCAGTTTGGCAGCACAAGAAGTCCATATTTGTTGGATTTCACTGATGGAAAGCGTTCAACTTAAGTAGCCTCGTGAAATCCTGCTTTTTCCAACTCCTTGCTCCTTGCCTCATGTATATGTGCATGGATGGATGTATATATACACCAACAAGTGTGCACACCTATTCCCATATGTTGGAATCTGTGTGCTGGTTTTGGTCTGTCTTCCTAGTTCACAAGAAGAATCAGCAAAAATCCCGGGGCTGTTCAGATAGGACTGGAACAAAAATAACTGCAACAGAAAGGATTTTTCCAGAAAGATTTGAGGGAAGTATAAAAATAAGAGGCAAGTTATGTTCTACAATGCATATTTGCACAGTTCCAGGTGAAATTTGTGAGACATTGGCACACTTTCCAAAGCTATCGCAACCCAGAGACTCAAGAACTGTATAAGAAATAGCAAGTAGCTCTGAATTCTCTTGCACTGAAAATCTTGAAACTTTGAAACTTGCAAATCTCATTTACAACCCTTTTTATTAAAGAAGAACTGACTGACTCTGACAAACCTGCTTCCCAAGCAGGATGAATTTACATGATGTATGATCTGTGGTGGGGAAGTTGGCTTCGCAGGCTTTATGAGCATCCGTGCTGGGGGTGAATTAAGTGAAAGCAGTGCGGAGGAGCCTACAGCGGTATGGTTTGCAACTGGATGCTGATGACAGCGTTTCATCCAGGAGATGTGAAATGAATCAAAGGTGGAAAGGCAAAGACGCATTATGTAGAGGATGATTTGCCAGTTGAAGATTGGGAGTCAGTGGAGCAGGCTGGGCTTGCAGGCCCAACTGTGAAGAAGGCCTTGAGGCCAATCTGCTTAGGGCCAGCCATCCACACTGAGGGATGTTTTGCTTCTACAAACTACAAGGTTTTTTATGACTTTTTCAGCCAGTAGGCGAAAACTGCCCATTGGATTGCCAGCCTGTCTCCGCTGTGGGAAGCTTCTTACAGAGGAGGTGAGGTCATGGCCCTTTCCCACTTTTTTGAGGGAAGTACATACCCCATAAGGTGTTGGTAAATAGACCTTGCCTTCTGGCCTCCACTGAGGCTGCTTATAGAGAAGAAGCTATAATCTGACCCTCAACTTTAATCTCCTCTTTAATTTTGAAAAATGCAGGAAGTCTATTTTTATACAAGAAGGGATAAAGAACTATTTTGGAGGCTGGAGGCCAGTCCCTGCTGGAAGGCACATGTAGTGTCAATTATGGTACAGATGTGCTGGCCCTCATTAAAACTTACGCAAGAATTAACAATTTTGATTTTTTTTCCTTTTTTTTTGTTACTTTCTAGTTATTTGTAATCTGTAATCCTGTTTTTGGTAAGTTTTTTGTTTTGGATTTTTTTTACAAGAATTTAAGTGCTGACAGCTCTGGAAGCTCTTCAAAGCTTCACTGTTTTCTCTGCTTGTAAGATTAACAGCATCTCAACTATGATTAGACCTTTTTTTTGTTGTTTACAGATGATGTTGGATCATTTTCAGGTCATCCATTCTCAGGATCCAGTAGTGATTAGGTGTGTTACTCTAAAGGATTGTATTTACGTTCTGTATCAAGTACAGCTCTGAAGGTGTTTAATGCAAATGGTTTCCCATCAACATGGGTGCTACCCTGGATCTTTGTGCCTTTGCAGAATCTCTGAAGTTTGAAAGATGACATTTTTAGTTGCTAATTCAGAGAGTGATAATTTTTCTTTTTATTTCTTGTTTCCCTGTTTTCTCTTAGGATGTACCATCAGAGTTTCTGCCTGTGATAGCAGATGAGTATCTAGGAAACACAGATGATCCTGCTGAGCTACGGGACTGATTTCTGGACTTGCTAGGGGATGTAGAAATTGTCATGCCATCCATTAAACCATTTAATTACCACAGGGGTGAGCTAATGAACACCAGTAGGATATTCAAACCTTTTAGTACATGATGTAGACACAAACCCTGTCATGTGTAGGCAGCTCTTCTTGAGATTCCCACTGGGAACTTGAGGGTGAAAAGTGATACAGGTCTGCAGGGTTGTGTGAAGCAAGTGTGTGTACTCCTTTAGCTTTGTACCGATGTGTTGCACGTGTGCTCATAGTCACAATATATTGAGAACAGAGCATGATAACACAGGTAGATATTTGCTAACTGAAGTATACAGGCTTAAAAATTAAAACATATTAAAACAACCTGGCATTTGTCCTTTGGCCCACCACTACTTGGTAAGTCAGCAGCTCTGTAGTCTGCAGATTTTCTGGTACTTAAGTGTAGACAAGCCATGCCAAAATACCCGGAACTGGAAAATAAGTTGATGTTATTTTGTTTCCTGTAAGTTTAAGTAATTTCTGTAAGTAAGTATTTTCTGCATCTCTTTTAACTCTCTAACTGTTATGTTTTCTAGAGTCTGGAGCTCCTGCCTACTTCTTTGAAGACCAGTGCTGGCCGACTTCATACTGGGATGGTAAACAGAGTATGTGAACGCTGATTATGGAGATGAAGTTGGCTTTGTCTTTGGAGGACCATATCTGGCTGGTGATATTCAGCTATGCAGTAAGGAATAGAACATTCAGTGTTCACTTATAAATTACTCTCATAACACTGGCATTATTCTATTCAGTAGTGCTACTTCCATTTTAATCAGGCTAAAGTGCATATATTAACAGCGAGACCAAAGTATAACCCTTTCTCCTGTTAGAGTTTGTTGAACACTAATTTACTGTCTTCTTCATTCTTTATCATGTACAGTTTGCTGTTTCTTAAGCACAGTAAGTTACACATGTTGTCAACAATTTAGCAAATAGGACTTTTGCCAGAAATCATCACTGTCATTATACCAGCATTGTTCATGAATTTGCCAAATAGCTGTGGCTGAAAAATAAATTGAGGGAAAGGTCAAGTAAACTTTCGGGGGATTAGGAGAGTGCTTGGGAAGCAGGAAATCTAGGCTCTCTTCTTTTCCTGAGGAATTTAAGCTAAAGCCTCCTCCTTTCCAGGAAATCCCACAGGCTGTCAGGCTCCAGTGAATGGGGGACTCCATCTCTTTTGCAGATAGTGTTCCAGTTGTGTTGATTAGAGCAAGGCTTGGAACTCTAGTGTTTCCTGCGTGAAGATCTAATGGTTAGGTTAAAGACTCTTTTCTGCCATGACTCAATATTTAAGCATTTATTCAAAATGGAACCGGTCCATTGAGGAAGGATTAAGGATGTACTCCCAAAATTGCCTTGGCCGTGTCATTTTGGGCATTCTCATAAGATTCTGGAAGTTCTACTTCCTTCAGGCAGAATCCCACATTGCTACAGTCCAAATGAATGTGCCAATCATTGAAGAGTGTCGTGAATGGATAATTTAGGCCGCTTAAAGAATCACCACCAAAGATGTCAGAAAGCGAATTATTTTAATATAAATTCATAAAAAGTGCGACTTAACAGAATTCGATGGCAAGGTCCACTCTATTACTTATTCAACATGGAAAGGCTATACAGAGATAAATCAAATTACAGTTAAATTGGAATGATTTACTCGTGTATCAAATTGAGTTAATGTGTGTATGTTGAGGAGAGAAAGCAGGGGAGACCCTCCCGTTGAATCACGAGGTTCAGAGTGGATCAAAATCCATCCCTAGTCCCAGACTTGGTCAACAGTTTATGTCTACAGATCAGGAAAAGGGAAGTAAATGAGGGAGACCCTCCCATTGAGTCATGAGGTTCGGAGTGGGCCGAAATCCACCCCTAGTCCCAGAGTTGGTCAACAGTTTATGACTAAGGTTAGGTAAGGAAAGTAAAGGAATGCCCTCCCATTGAGTCACGAGGCTCAGAGTGGACCCCCTTGCTTTCTAAACTCCTTCTCAAAGAGGGTTCTAGGTGTGTCTGAATCCACTCCTAGTCCCAGACTTGGTCAACAGTTTATGACTAAAGGGATAGGGTATCGGGGATTCAGGTGTAGTGATGTATGTTGTGCTTGGTGTAACTTTAGGACAGCAAAAATCTCATACAAAATAACAGCAATCAAATTCACTAACAATATTGAGATAAATCAAGTATCAAATCATATGAAACTTAGCAGCATAATCAACTTAAACTTACTAAGATTCCTTCATTACACACACATATAGGTGTAGAGATAGAGACACATAAAGAGATACAGAAAAAATAGATAGATATGTGCAAAGGTACCTATTAAATATCCCCCTCGAATTCAGTCAAATACTCACATCGAATGCTTTGCATCGCTCAACGGGTGCACAGTCGAGCCTCTGAGTTCATTGTGAACTTGAGGGTTCACAGACTCTGAGAGGTGTCCCAGTCAGAGGGAGGTGCTGGTCCCAGCCCGCTGCAGTCCAGGAGAACTCAAAGGGTCTCACTTGGGACCACTGTTTAGAAGACTGGGAGATGATTGACTTTATGCATCAGAGAGTTTCCGCAATCCAGGCAGCTGGTTTCTCAAGTTTTAATGGTACCTCTGCCAGGATTGCCTGGAGATAATGGATTAGTTCTGTTCTTGTTCGGTACCTTGTTTAGGCGATCAGTTTCTGATACACTCAGTGCCACACTCCTCCTTGGCTGCGCAAGAGTGCTCGGTACGGCTGGGAGGCTCTCAACCGCCAAACCTTTGTTCGGAGGCCAAGGCTTGGCAGGCAACTTAGAGCGGCCCAGGTACAAAGCGAAGGCGAGGCGCGTTGCACCACCACAAACAGTTACGCTACAACATGCCACATCCTCAGGAATATTATGAGTCCAGCAATTTGCTTTAATTGCTTATGCCTAAAACAATAATACTCAGGATGGTGTATTTTCTTTCCCATGAAACAAATGAGGAGCAGTTCGGAGCAGTTCTTATTTTGACAAAGAAACACAGAAATTCTACTTATTTTAAGTTAATTCACCATTTTTTTCTGCTTTTATTTTTTGTCATTTGCACAGTAGTTCATAGTCTGTTTCAAAGCCTATATAAATGAAAGTATTTCCTTTTACTCCATTGAACTTTGGAGCAATCCAACTGTGTTGTAAAAGTGTTCATTAATCTGTTACTAGAGCCTTTTGATCTTGCTTATATGTTACATTTATTTTTTTACTTATGCTACACTAGAAAACAGTATACAGTTCTTCTTCTATGTGCCTGAATTTACTGAAAGCATTAAAATAACAAATATTTTTCTTGATGTATTGAAATGCATTTATAATTAATAACACACTGTAACTGAAATTATTTTCACCTAGCTGATACAGTGGGCATATGTGTAACTGTGTTTAAATGCATGTTCCTGAAGCGTTGAGAATGGAATGACATTGTCTTGTATCATAATGAAGAAATCTTTGCCTAGTCATTCTCTTAATAATGGGAACAATTTCAGTCCCACAAAGCTAGAATGAGATCTATGAAACTAAACCATGTGGCCCATTCCTTGAGTTACAGTGGAACTCAGGACACGTGAGTTCTTTTTTCGGTTCTGCCTGTGGATTCCTGAAAAGCTACAGGCAAATCACCTTATTTCCTTGTACCCCAATTCCTCAATTTGTAGAACAGGGGTAATTATGCTCACCTCATTCATAAAGAGTGCTGAAATCTTCTCTTGGTGCTTGGTGCATTGCTATCATATTGCAGGTATGGTGCCTCTGTTGTAATCAGTAAGTTGTTACAACACATTCGCAGACTGAAATGCTGCTTCACTAGTAGCAATGTTTTGATTTCTGCCACACATAATTATTATTTTGTGTTTTGTCTCTCATGTGACATTACAGAGGAAAGAACCTTAGTAGAACTGTAGTGAAGTACTGGGCTAACTTTGCTCAAAACAGGTAAGAATCATAAGATTCATGACACATATTACTCGTTTGTGCTGACTCTGTGAGTTAGCTGTTTTGTTGATTCAGTCTTAACTTCTGTGATTTAATTCCCCTGCGACTGAAAAGGGCATTCACTCTTTCTTGTTGTTTACAGAAATCCTAATGGAGATGGTTTGGTTGAATGGCCATCTTGCAACCTAAATGAAGAATACTTACAGATAAATCTAAAACAAAAGAAAGCCAGAAGGTTGAAAGAAAAGAAAGTAGGTTTCTGGAGAAATATGATTTTGAAAAGATAAATAACAAAAGAACAGAAAACAAGAAGGCTAATTCAGAGTTATAGTTTACAGTCTGAACATGCACATAATATGCAAACTATTAGGATATTAAAAGAAATTAATGTAATTTTGAGGATAAAATTATGTTTCCCTTATTTTCACCTTTTCTTCACAGTTGTCATATTTGCAATTATTCACTCTAATAATTCCAATTTATACATTTCCCCTTTGTGATCCTTTACTTTTTCCTGGATTCATGTCTATAACAGAAGCCTCACTTATTAAATATAGGTACCAGGTTTCCCCACTGCTCAGTTTTTTCTGTTGTTTCGCCATGACTGAAGACAGAATGTAGCAGCAACATTGTTTTCATACAGTGAAATCAAGAAAGACCCAATTTGCAAGTAAAACTGTCTTTTGATACCAAGTGTATCAGTGATGGTGCAGATATTTTGCTCTGATTTAGATACAGAAATATCCTCTGTGGGGAAAAAAAAAGAAACTAAAGAACGTTCTGCTTTGTAAGTCAGTTTTACAACAGAGAGAGCATGGTTCTGACTCTTGTGATACGTAACCTGTAACAGTAGTGCTGGAATTAAGACTTCTCTGAAATGTTAGAAAAGGGAGAAACGGTCTCCACTGCCCACACTTTTTGCCTTTTAAACTTAGCAATAACTCCCCTAGAAGGATCTATGTTGGTAACATTATTTTCACACTTTCTGCCTTTTCCATGGTGCTTTACATTGTGCTCCGGGCTGTTCTCTGTGCATTCAGTCAGCTCCAGAGTCTCTGTTTGCACTGGGTCACAGGCCTTCATTACTCGCACTGGTGAGGGATTCCTTTGTACCAGAATTATTCCAGTGCTTTTACTGGTTGCTATGCACTTGGACTGCCGAGAACAAGTCTTGAACACTTCATTTCAGTGTTGTCAAGAACTTCTTTCTCCACTGTGTCTTGTTTGTTTCCTGTATCTGGCTCCTAGGCTGCTCCAGCTATCCCAACTCTATTCCTGACCATAGTGCTACCTCGCAGCAAGCATTACGCAGCTCCACAGATCCTACAGGTCACTCTGCATCTGTTCCCTCCTTCTTTCATCTTCCCTCTTTATCTCTGGAAGAATTTAAGAATGTTCATAGCTAATAATGTCCTACAGCAATTAACGGGCCATCCCTTGTTTCTGAATGACTGTCTTTATTGGAAGACATAGGGTGGGATTTCCTACGTCTTTCTGCCCAAATTCTGTTGCCAGTGAGAACTCAGGAGGTCGGGTTAGACTGTTAGCACAACTGCTGTTTTCGTTAAGTAGGAATTACTGCTAAGCATCTGTCCGTTCACCTTTGCTTCAGCTTACATGTTTTGTGAGAGGAATATAATCTCAAAATAGTCTTGGTAGATTTTCATTGCACATACAATTCCCCTGAGGTCCTGCATCACTCCCTTTCAAAGGAGATAAACAGGCAGTATTCTATGTATATGCACAGAATATATGTTTATGTTGTAAGTGTATGCAGAGAAGTGCCGTGGAACTGACTACTTATGCACAGGCACAGTGCTAAAAATAAATCACAGTGGAAAATGTCAAAAGATTTTACTCCTATCTACTTATGGGTGAGTGCTCTGATACTCTGTCCCATCCCAGAGACATGCTGCTGTGAGATTACCACATGCTAAAGAGGCAGAGTGTTAAAGCTGCCCAAGCACTAGCTTCATAGACTTTAGCTCTATATTTTATACAATCCAGCTTCGTTGAATACTCATCAGGGGCTGAGTAAAATAACAAACTGACCCTGTTTTAAATGCAGACTTCTAAATATTTCTACCGTATATACTTGAAGCAAAATGTAATTGTGAGCTCTTATGCAATTACAGGCCTATAAATGTGGTATTTCTCTCTCTTGATTTCAGTATCTGAAAAATAAAGGTAGCAGTGCATTGAAGTATAAGGAGGCAAATGTCATCATATGGCAGGATTTTGTTTGGTTGATGCCTGACTGAACAGATTATTCACTGATTGAGGGTAAGCTGCTCTGTTAAAATTAAATGCCAAACAGGATTCAAGAATTGCACTTGCCAGGTACGTACCACTGTCTCCAGATTCCAAGAGTTTAGTCTATGCCACTAGAGTAAGGGTTTCCATATTTGCAGAGCACATAGGTCATGCGTGTAGATTCATACAAAGTATCTACAGGCAAGGCTGTAGGCATCTAAAATCCCATTTGTTTATTATCTTGTTGTAAATAAGATTGTTGGAGTTTTCAGAAACCGGTTTGCACTAGTAATATTTTCAGAATGGCTGCTTCTCTGGGACTGTGGATGGTATATGGGCTGAAATATTTTGCAGAATGGGTACTTGAGAGAGAAGTAGTGAGCAGAACAAAGATTGAAGAGTAAGGCTTGGGAAATAGAATAGTAAACAAAGAGGAAAAACAAAGGGAAAGCAAATCGGAAAGGACAGAGTTTAGTAAAATCAGCATAGATCGGGAGATAGAAAATAAATGGTTTACGGAGATAAAGTTTGTTTCAGCAAAAGGAGAGAGCAGCAAGCAGGTACACAGCATTTGGCTTTGTAGCAAAGGACTCCTGTAGTTTGTAGGTCACAGGTGAGAATAAAAGTCCCTCAACTTTCAGCAAAAGCACATTTTTCAGTATTGTTTTGGATTTTGCTCTTTGTGGCTATATTGTGTGTTCCTTACATTGAGATATTAATACCAAAATGAAGTAAACAGATGCAATAAAGGAAATGTGTAGTTCCCTTCCTGGTCTCTTCACTGTGTGGTGTAACAAAACTTAATTGTGAAAGATGGTAGTGTTACAGGAGCAGGACCAATCTCTTGATGTAATAGACGAATATTTTCAAAGTATTTTAAAGCACATACTTGATGCCTGAGGTTTTGTGAATAAGATATATAAGGAGCACCAGGGCGCCAATATGAAACTGGGGGGGCCATTCTGCAAGGCAGGAAGTCTCCCTGTTCCCATACACAGATGCACTGCCGTGCACTTCCCTTTGAGGAGCGGCTTACAGGCAGGACACTTGCTCTGGCTGCCCGCAGCTAGGTTGGCTCACAGCTCGAGTATTGCTTTTCCTAATTAGTGTTTGCCTTGTGTAACAGTTATACTTAACAGAGTATATAAGGCAACACACTGAGGAGGTAAATATGTGACTAGCTTGCAAAATGGCAACTGGAAAGGACACTTCGCTGCTGTCCTTGATTCTCACCGTTGGGGTGACAGCACTTGTAACTACTGGTAAGCTTCAGAAAGGTTTTTCCCTATTGCCTTCTCTAAGGAAATAGAGCACATGTGCAGCTTGCTCAGCTAGGGGAACCCCAGCTTTATCAGAGGAGCTGGGGCACCCAACCTTGCTGCATAGAAATTAAGTCTGAATAGCAAATAGGTCTTAATTTCATTTTTGTGATCTGTTTTCAGTCATTTGTCTTATTTGCCTGTTTTTGCAAATAGCAAAATCAAATTCCTGTCCCAAAATCTTGTCTGCTGAGGCAGAGCAGACCACTACAACATTTGTAATTTGGTATTGAGAACTTTCACACTGATCTTAAAATGAACTTTACCTAAATGTTAACAGTATTTGTATATGCCAGCCTATTTTCAGGTATGTTAGATGCTTTTTCTTTTGACTGTACATACTATCAAGGGTCCAGACTATATTTTGTGTGTTCACAGATCTTTTCTTAAAAAGGAAATGCCTTTGCTTAATGAGAGCAATCTATTGCACTTTTAACTAACAACCTGGATCAAAAAGGATTAAGATCTATATGCAATTACTAATGTGTGTATATAGTAAGACAACACAAATGATATACCTGAAGGAGATTATACATACAAACCAATCAAAATGAAGGCTGGAATAATGTCAGCTATACTGATTAGAGTTTGTTGAAGTATGAAAATTAATTGTTTAAGCAAACAAAAGGTCTATACTTAAGCAGCTAAAGCTCTTAGAAATCTGGCAATTACTTATGAATAGACCAATTATGTGATTTTGTGCTCACATCCCCCAGGACAAAAAGCAGAGCAGCCGGAAGTGGTGACCAAATATGGGAGTGTCCGAGGGTACCAATTCAGAGTAGATGCCGCTGAGAGGAGTGTAAATGTCTTTTTGGGACTTCCTTTTGCTAAGCCTCCAGTTGGACCACTGCGGTTTTCTGAACCCCAGCCACCTGAGCCATGGAAAGGTGTCAGAGATGCCACTTCCTACCCACCAATGTAAGACAGTGACAAAACCATTGATCTTTTTAATAATCTGATATTATATGCAATCCCAGAACACTGATGTACGGGGCAATCAAAGGCCACGAAGATAAATTCCTTGGTGCTATCTTCTTACCACCTGCAACTGTTACAATGAACGCATTTCTAAAGCCATCTTTATAAGCAGCTCTTTTTATTAAAAACTGCTATGTAATGGGCATCAGCGATGAATTAATATGGACCAGCACTTTGCCAATGAAGTTCTGTTTTCGGGAGCATTTGGCCATTATTTAGCAATGTTTATACAATGTGTAGCTTTGGAGCAGAAACAGAAAGAAGCTGAGGAGATGTCGGAACAAAATATTAAAAGAAAAAAAGGCCAAGTGAGTCACATGCTTAATAGGACACATAAGAAATGCAGGCCAATTCTGGCCTATATTGTAACTGTCTTACTCCATTTGTACTATTGCCCTTGTTGAGTGCCTCAAGCCTAATACCTACCATCACAATATAAAAAGCTATTGAAGATATAAAATAGTTAATTGCATCTTCATTGAAGTAGTTTATAGCCATATGTATTTACAGGTATATTTCTATAATAATTCAAAGCATGCAAAATTATATCTGCATATCATGCTGTAGACTGTGACTCCTTTTTATGGATCTCCTTAATGCCAGGTCAAAGGAAGAAAGTATATTAAAAGTGAAAAAAATATTTTATGTTTTCTGTTGCCAACAGTCTAGAAGTCTACTAGAGATTGGTTTCTGGTTTACACTTTGTTGTGGAGGTACAAAAAAGCTATACTTTGTGGTTTGAGGTTTTGTTTATTTCTGTTGCTTGTTATTTTTTCATTTATTCAGGTGTCTACAGGATAAAGTAGAAGGACAGTTTTTTTCAGACATTATTACTAATAGAAAAGAAAAAGTTCTTCTCCAGGTGTCTGAAGATTGCTTATACTTAAATGTGTATACACCCGTCTCTACAGAAAAACAGAAGTTACCTGTAAGTAAAATCATTATAAAACCTCTAGCAAAATTATTTTACAGCAAACCTACAGCATGTGCTATATGCAGACTAACAAGTGCAGTTTCGTAATGATGATCAAGTTACATGCTTTGCCCCAGCTTTGCTGAGGTTTAAGAGGGACACAAAATCCTATATTACAAATAAAATTTTATTGACATTTTAGCTAGGTAATGTTTGATTTCCTCTAAATAATGTGTGAAAAGTCACGGGGCACTGGTATAGTGTAAGTATTTAATAAAATCAATGCCATTTTGTAAGACTGCAGGCCTCATATTCGAAAGACTGCTACCATTTGTGAAATGTAATCTGAAAGAATCAGGAGTGAAACAGCACCAAATAAATAGTACATTTTGGTTTATATTTAGTTTTTATCACTGGGAGCTGTTATCTGTGCTGTATTGTTTCTGGTTTTGACTTTCCAGGTCTTCGTATGGATCCATGGAGGTGGATTAGTTTTTGGAGCAGCTTCATCATATGATGGTTCAGCATTAGCTGCCTTTGACAATGTGGTGGTTGTAACAGTTCAGTACAGATTAGGTATTGTTGGATATTTTAGGTAAGATATTTTATCTTAGTTTTTGCTGAGTGAGTTCCAAAATTATGTTTGCAAAGCCTTTGTGAAGAGATGTGCAGAATACTCATTTATGCAAAGAAATGATAAATTTCTTAATTACATAAGCTGCAGTTGGGAACAATTTCCAAGTCCCAGGTCAGCTTCCAAGTCTGTTCTTTGATTGCTACTCTAATCTCAATGCCTTCTGAGCCATTTATTTTTCAGTTTTGTAAAGCTCTGTGTAGAGAATGGCAGCTGATTTCTCATACCACAGATTATATATTTCTCTGCCTTTTTTTCTTGCATTGAGCATTTAAACAAATCTATGCTTTCTCTGCAGCACTGGTGATAAGCATGCCCAAGGTAACTGGGGGTATTTAGATCAAGTAGCAGCTCTTCAGTGGATTCAGAAAAATATCATACATTTTGGAGGAGATCCAGGATCTGTCACTATTGCTGGAGAATCTGCAGGAGGAATCAGTGTTTCTGCTCTTGTAAGTTCACAGTAATATTGAATTTTAATTGCTTTGGGAAAAAAAATGCTGTCCACATTCATTTTTAGTACCTGCATGAAAATTCAGTGAGAGAAAAGGGATGTTTTTATAGTAAATAACACATCACCTTGGTTTATAGTACAACAACAATACAATAAAACAATACAGCTTCTGATTGATCAAAATGTTCTTTTCATACCCAGGTCTTGTAGTTTAGACCCAAAACATTATTCCTTATCTACTAAATTAAGTTCTGTTTTTTGTTTTTGTGGGGTTTTTTTGCAGTGCCAAAAACCCAAAAATTGATGCTTGTGAGAAGAGTCCTTTAAGAGGATGTATTGCCCATTTCCTGTTTGCTTTGACAGTCACCTGTGCAAAGTAACAGAGGCAAAAAGTCATGATAGCTGAACTAGATGTGCATTTTGTGACCCAGTGATTATTTAAAATTTTTACAGCAACACTGCGCACATTTATTCAGAGGTTCTTCTCCAGTTTCTCACAATTTGGTACAGATCACACAGTGAAACCAGGGTTCAGTGATACCTGTGATAAAAACTCCTGTTTCCTAAGGTCCTGCCCTCTGGCCTGTAGTTCTTTATTCCCCTTCTGCAGCACAGCCAGACTATCTTGGACACAGTTATATTCAGTCCATATCTGGTTTGCAGTGTAGTTCCGTGAAGTCTGGGAAGGAAGGTGCTATGGGAGGAGAAAAGGCAGGCGTGAACTCCTTATCCCTGATAGTGCTGCCAAAGCCCTTTGCATAGCTGAACTATGATCAGAGGTTACAGAATAACAGTCTTATGACATCTGTTTTCAAAATGTTTTAAATGGCAATTCCTCACATTGAAATTCTAAGTCAGTGGTCAGAACATAATGCTTGTCATGCTTGTTCTTGCTTTTTTACAGGTTTTATCTCCCCTGGCAAAGGGCTTGTTCCATAAGGCCATTTCAGAGAGTGGTACTGCAGTCAGGGTTTTGTTCACAGACCAACCTGAGGAGGAAGCACAAGTGGGTATTTTGTGGTAAATTTAATTATTCTTCCAGATAGTTTTGCTATCTTCAACTGTTTATTCCAAAAAGTAGAAACAGATCTTTTTGTCTTGTGAAACTACAACCACAGTCATTAAAGACAGTATTTCTGTGTGCAAATAATACATAGAATCATAGGATATTTTGGGTTGGAAAGGACCTTTAAAGGTCATCTAGTCTTTGCTTTTCAAATACCCAAATATCCATGTATGTCTGAGTGAAAGCAAAAGACTAAGGAATTGAAGAGAGAAGGCAGGGAAGAAGTGTGAAATGTAAAGGAATACTATACACATACTGTCTTCAAGAAAAGTTGAGCTATAATTTTAGGCTAAAAAATGGCACCAGATTCTGAATACTCTCCTCTTCCCCTCCTGTTTGATGCTTGTTGTGTGCAAATAAACAAGACATAAACAAGACTTTATTCAGTTTGTTTATATTAGAAAAGAAGAGCTGACTTTAACCCTTTTTTTTTTTTTTCCAACTACAAGAAATAACTTCCAGGAACCTGGATTTGAGAATCTGGGGTATAAAAGAGGCAACATTATAATGAGCTCTGTCTCTCTAATGACAGCTATTATTCCACCCAAAAAGGCATCATCAAGAATGGCATAACATGCTCTTTGTTACCATCTACATGGTTGTATTCTAACTGTGCATCACTTTAAGTCCTCTGTGTCATCCTGCCTTCTCAGTCCAGCATGTTATTTACCAGAGTTACTGTCTTGATCTATTTCTGTGTCAAAATATTTTGGAGGCATATGTTTTGTCCATCTGCTCAGCCCACAGTGTGAAGCGTTATGAGGGCTTCTGTTCTCTACCTGCAGCTGGAACTTGTCTGGCCTCAGTGATCCTTGTGCAGAAGTTTAGACTCCCCCCTGCTGGACTCTCAGGCTCGGTGGCACATAGAGCCTTCTCTGGGAAGTATAGGAAAAAGTGAGTGTTTTGTTTTTATTGATTGCAGAGAATTGCTACTGCCTCTGGCTGTGAAAAATACAGTTCAGCTGCAATAGTTGAATGCTTAAGAGAAAAAACAGAAGAAGAGATAATACAGATAACGCTAAAAATGGTAGGTGAAATTATATTACTTGCATTTAAATGACATTTCAAATTTTATCGTAACAGAGTATGCTATTTCTGTGTTGTAATATTAGGAGAACTTGAAGTGAATTTAACACTTGACTTTCTTGACCTTTTCAGGATTTGACAACACTGCAGCTATGCTATGCCTTACCTGAAAAATGTGAACAGGTTCCTTCCCTTTCATTCTGCATGGACTTTGAGCTATTTGTGTTTTGCTGCCATGCTGTAGCAGGAAGGAAAAGAGTGTATAAAATGTCACAGTTTCTCCTGGAGAACTTGAAAATTAATTAATATAATATTTTATGTCCTACTTAAAATTTCTTATCACAGTAGTGGCTTCCATGTTCCTTTGCAGTTTCAACACAGAAGTTAGTTTTTCCACTACTGCTTCACACATCCATAATAGGATTGAAATAACTAAGAAGAGATGTAAATTGGACATCATCACCTATGTTTCACAAACATTAAAAATACAATGCTAATCTTCACAGCATCTTCTGAGTGCAGAAAATCTGTCAAAGAAAATTTAGAGATGGTTTGAATACTTACATTTTCACTTGGCACTTTATTTTGTTTTGGAACTACAGTAAAAATCTGAAAATTTTTTCTAGAAGCAAAATTTGTATATTAATGAAGCTTTCTTTTTTTTTTCCCCTCCAGCCTTCCTTCATCAGTGCATCTGCAGATGGTGTTTTTTTTCCAAAGAGTCCCAGGCAATTACTATCTGAAAAAATTATCAATTCAGTCCCATATATAATTGGTGTAAATAACTGTGAATTTGGATGGGTACTTCCTATGGTAAGAGACTTGTAATGTCATTATTTGTATATAATTTTGTTAATATAAGATATAATAAATATGATTCTCTGTATCATGCAGGCAATGAAGTTTCCTGCTTACACAGATGGTCTGGATGAAGATGTTGCACGTCAAATTTTACAGAGCTCCTTAGCATTATCACTTAAGGTAAGAGATCATTTTCAGAGTAACCCAGTGCTGCTTCTTCACTGGTCTGGTCCTATATTTGTACTGCTGGAGGGGTATAATTTACGGGCAAACTTTGTTCTGTTTGACAGCTTCCTACCATGGGGCAGTAATGGGCAGCAGACATGGTGTATTCCTGTTGCCACTAGCGAATGAAAACACAGTTTAAATTTCTATCCTAAAAGCCCCGCTTTTTTAAAAGGAGTCCTGTGGAAATCCAGGAGTGATTCAGGTACCTAAACAGATCTTTTGTGACATTTTACATACCCTAGGTTATTCAAGACACGTGTGGTACCAGCAGGTAAGACACAAGACCTATAGAATGCACTGTTTTGAAGCAGTAGCTGGAGACTAGAAGGAATAACTTGAGATGTTTAAAATAGCGCTGAGACATCTATGTTTAGGTATCTTGAGTTTTTGCTTCCATGTAATTTATAAACCTCTTAGCCTTCTGGTTCCTTTGTGCTCTCTTGAAACTACTAAATATAGAAAAATGCAGATTAATACATAAAAATTAAGGACTTTATAAACATGGCTGGTACTTGCAAGGGATCATTCAGTGTCACAGACATCCATTGTGAACTTGGAAAGGCAAAGCCCAGGCTTGTTCTGAAAGGGAGTAAATTACGACCATCTACAACAATAAATTAATTTATGAAATCCAGTAGGATTTGTTTTCTCTTATGAGGGTTATTTCCACAGAAGGGAGAACAGACTACTATGTCTATTTATCATCAACACTGACTGATGTTTATCTAAAGACATTTGATCTTTAGATCTTGCAAACCTCTGTCCCCTGAGAACATCTGTATGTGGTAGCTGTGTAACTCCCAATTCTGAGCTCTGAGCCACACTCTGACACAGTTGAGGATTTTCTCTGAAATAAGGTAATGTTTGGGGTTTAGCCAGGGATATGCAGATGGCACAGTCAGTTAGTGCTGTTACTCTATAATATTGTTGTGGTTTAACCCAGCCAGCAACTAAGAACCACGCAGCTGCTCGTTCACTCCCCCACAGTGGGACAGGGGAGAGAATCGGTGGGATGGGGAGAGAATTGGAAAAGTAAAAGTGAGAAAAATCATAGTTTGACATAAAAACAGTTTAATAGGTAAAGCAAAAGCCACACACACAAGCACAGCAAAACAAGGAATTAATGCACTACTCCCCATGGGCAGGCAGGTGTTCAGTGATCTCCAGGGAAGCAGAGCTCCATCACACGTAAGGGTTACTTGGGAAGATAGACATCATCACTCCAAACGTCCCTCCACTCCCCTTCTTCTTCTTTGCCCCAGCTTTATATACTGAGCACGATGTCATATGGTATGGAATACCCCTTTGGCCAGTTTGGGTCAGCTGTCCTGGCTGTGTCCCCTCCCAACTTCCCGTACATTCTTCCCCCAGCATTCTCACTGGCAGGCCAGCATGAAAAGCTGGACAGTCCTTGACTGCTTAGCAACAACTGAAAACATCAGCACGTTATCAACATTTTCTCATCCCAAATCCAAAATGTAGCCTCACACTAGCTTCTGTGAAGATGATTAACTCTATCCTGGCTGAAACCAGGACAAATATTCATCATCATTATAAGAAGTACTTTTATTGTTCATTTCAGGGTGTTCGTTCGGAAGTTGTTGATCGAATATACTATGAATACATAGGGAATGCAGAAAACCGTGCTCAGGTGCGAGATGGCCTTCTTGATGCAATAGGAGACCTTGTGTTTGTTCTTTCAGCCATTGAAGTGGCTAGATACCATAGAGGTGAGTCTCTAATTCAGCATTTATTAGAAGAAATGTAGAATTCCCTCCTGGGGTGTGTTTGTGGACAGACATTATCCAGAGAACTGATAGTGTTTTCATTTTGCCAAAACAGGTCGTAATGAAAGTTTACCATCTTTGGTGGCAGGTATTTTCAGCTCTCAAACTAACACTCTTCTCTGTATTTTCTACTAGATGCTGGCAACCCAGTTTACTTTTATGAATTTCAACATCGACCAAGTTCAGCGGCAGGTGTTGTACCAGAGTTTGTAAAAGCAGATCATGCAGATGAGGTTGCCTTTGTCTTTGGAAAGCCATTCTTAGCCGGTGATGTATCCATGCTTACTGAAGTATTCCTTTTAAGACATCATTATTACTCATTTTACTTACTGGAGGGCTTTAGAATAGACTTTCTGTCTTAGAAGCATTGGAATCAACATCGACATTTTCTGTCTTTAGTAGTAATTACTTTCCATTAAGTTATTTATTTGCAGTTCTTTCCTGGAGCTCTGCTCAAGTAAAATTCCCATAGCTCAGAGTAACAAGTAGAATTGATTACAGTCTATTGGAATTGATACAGCTGCTACTTTTTTGACTATTTAGTTTTTAATGTTGCCATTTCATCTATTTGCAGGGTATGCTACAGAAGAAGAAAATAAACTTAGCAGAACTGTTATGAGATACTGGACTAACTTTGCTAGAAATGGGTGAGAATCATAATGTTAATTGCAGATCAAGTTTTGTCTGTGCTGCCTGAAACATAATAGCAATACTTACATGGTGATTTCTACAAATTTGGCAGAATTTAAAATAAATATTGAAGTAAATTATTGCTATTCTTAATGATTGCAAGAAATGAACCTGCAGACCAAAAAAAAAAAAAAAAAAATCCAAGAACTATTACTCCATCTGCAGTGGCGTTTTAGATCTAAAAGTAATGGAAGTTATTAAACATTTGCTACTCCACTGATGATTACATTGACAAAAAACATCCAACTATTCAGGTACTAGAGTTACATAATCTGAGCTCATGTTAATTTTCTGAAATGCTGTCAGCCTGAGCAGTCAGAGCGCAACTGATAGGCAAATGAAAGCTAACTTTTCATTA
Organism: Phaethon lepturus; assembly: GCF_000687285.1. Classification (NCBI taxonomy): domain Eukaryota; kingdom Metazoa; phylum Chordata; class Aves; order Phaethontiformes; family Phaethontidae; genus Phaethon; species Phaethon lepturus. Next base: position 5,091 of record NW_010560506.1, on the reverse strand, counting down.
TATTATTTCCAGAAATCCCAACGGAGAAGGCTTGGTCCATTGGCCTCAGTATGGTCTGGATGAAAGATACCTGGAAATAAACCTAATGCAAAAGGCAGCAAAGAAACTGAAAGAACACAAAATGAAGTTTTGGACACAGCTCGTAAAACAAATGATGAATGAAAGGAGAGAACACACAGACTTATAAGAGGGTACAGTTTGCTTTTAAAACCCGAAGTAAAGTCAAACAAAATTAGTTTGTCAGGATGCAGAGTTTAATAATCATCTTCTAGCTCACTATTATGTAGTCTATTGTCATGATCACACTGAAAGGAGGGAATCAAGGGAAATTTGGAATGTTTGTGGGACTAAAAATCACTGTTTAATGAAGCAAGCAGAAAAACCCCACAATCTTTCAGGCTCAAAAAGACTATGGTATCTACTTCGTGGATATAATGCTCCTGTGAGAAGGGGTAATGAGGGGGAAATTGGCAAATATATTGAAATCTGTAAGAAATTATCTATACAGAATATATCATAAGTGTCAGAATATGTTATATGCTTATTCCCCTCTTCTTTCAGAAAGGAATGGTCAGTTGTCATTCTTACAACCTCTTTCTACTTTCTTTCATTGGAAATAGCTTGTAGGGAGCAGAGCATCTATCGAATCAGTGAGAGGGGCTTGACATCTCATAAATGAGGACAGAAAATCTCTACTTGTTTTCTTACTTTGTAAACTGTTATAAATAAATGTTGCTTTTGATTTTTTGTAACTTTCTTTTCTTTCACTTAACTGATACAGGTTAATTCAAAGTGGTTAAATCACACCCTAGAAGCCAGAAATGTGCCCTGTTTCTTTCTTCAACCTAAAGGGTTTCAGATATGGATTCTCCAGATTTTTTTTGCAGGGCGTGAGTCTCCATGCTCTAGGGTTTTCACAGACTATTCTGTCATGTGATTAGCTGTTCTTCAGCCCTTCCTGGCAAGAAATTCACAATTCACTGGCTGAGGGAGGAAGCGTTGTTGGCATGACAGACACCCACTGAGACAGAGGGGAGAGCAGTGTATGATGTTTTTCCCTGCATGTTGTTAGCTCAGCATTGTCAGTGAGCCCACAAAGGGAAGACCTGCTGATGTGAAAAACATGCCCCCCCAGTCTTCCTCCTTTCAAAGGCACTAGCAGCTGTGACCACATTTTTGGCATATGTGGAATGCCTCGGGGCACGCAAGTAGTGGCGTGGCTTTTTTGTGAAGTTGCGTGACAATAAAGATACACTTGCCAAGCACAAAGGAACGCACAATGTAAGCGTACAAGAATCTGTAAGAACTCCTAACAACAAACAAACTGCAAAAAATTATCTGTAACTACCCCCTTAACTGGTTGTCAGACTCACCCTTTCATCTCCCACAGCATCCCAGACTCTATGGCTACTCTTCCCCAGAGGGTCTGTCACAGTGACATGTGCAGCCCCAGTGCCTGCCTGCAGGTGTTGATTTCTTGATGATGTCGTCTTCTTCCGCCTCACCTCTGGGTTCACTTGGGCTTGCTCTTACACATTGGTGGACCTCAAACAGCGTGATCTATACTGAGCTATCAGCCTGGCTATTCCCTTTTGTGCATTTTTCCCATAACTTGCAAAAAACACTAGTTGTTACCAATACTTGCAAAAAGCCATCATTAAGTAACAACTAATTGTAGCAGCAGTGCTCAACCATACTGCTAGTTCTGTCGCATATTTCTTAATGCAGCATATAGGGCACGCCGGGCATTTTATTCCTTCCCTATTTTCATCTGAAGTACCTTTTAAGTCCATTATTGGTTGTGTTGAATTAGTGTTTCTGTCCGCGTATGTTCACAAAAACCATTAACTTATAGAAAAAATCCCATGTATTTGTTATCATATGTGCTTAACAAAATAACAGGCCTTACTTTTCCACAGAATTTATAGCTATAATTTTGCATTCACAAAGTCGTTTCTGACTGTGTGAGAAGAAGCGTTCTGTCCATCTGTCTACTTTAAAACCACAAACATAAAGACTGGTATGCCTTCAAACAGTTGAGAAAGGCATATCCTATGGCCACAATGTATAGGTTACCTTTAGGTAGCAGATTCCTACATTATGCTCCAAACCACATTTTATTTTCTATCTTTAATGGTAGTTTGGTATAGATATGCAGTTCGGCTCAAGGTAACAGTACATTATATACAAATATAATTGTATATATAATATATATACATTAAATACAAATGTATGCACTGTGCGCCTATATTTGAAGAAATTCTTAGAAGTATATTTAGTTGACAATATTCAGCAAGAACTGTTTTTCACATTCTGTCAATAGAACAATTAGTCTTTTTAAAAGATGTATTAATTATATATAATTTCTATAATTGCGTGTCCAAGTCGGTGACCAAGTATGTT
>NW_010560506.1:0-2657 GCF_000687285.1 Phaethon lepturus | reverse complement strand
CTGCTTCTCAGGTGAACACTTCTCTGGAAAAGGGTTTGTTCCATAGGGCTATCACAGAGAGTGGAGTTATAGCTAGAACTCTGGTAAGTGACCATCCTGAAAAACAAGCTAAAGTAATTAATTTTAAAATGTATATTGTTCCACATTTTAGTACTTTAATGGTATTCAGTATTGTTACTGACCTTTTAATATTGTAGCGTTCCGCACGTTGATGTTTCCTGTGAAAAAAATCCATTTGCACACCCTGATGTTTGTGCATTTTTTCCATAACTTGCGAAAAGCCCTAGTTGTTACCATTACTTGCAAAAAGCCATCATTAAGTAACAGCTATTTGTAGCAACAGTGTTCAACCATACTGCTAGTTCTGTCACATGTTTTGTAATGCAGTATATAGGGCATGCTGGGCATTTTATTCCATGATATATGGAATGATGCTGCTTTGTTCAAACTCGCAAATACTCAGTATTGTGTATGCGGTTTTAACTTACTTATGTCACAGCTTTTACATGAAACATGACTCCAGTCTGCAGCTGTGATGGCAGGAATTGGAGTTCTACAAAATCACTTAGCATTCCCAGCACAGTATAGCTGATGACTGTTCACTGTGACTCAGTTGCTGAAGAAAGTACTGCCCATGGAGGAGTAAGCAGCACAGGTAATATAAGAAAACTGTCAGTCTTCTGTTAACACTGGTTGCAGAGAATTGCAACTAGGTGGCTGTGAAAAACCTGGGTCAGCTGCAGTGGTCACTGCTTAAGAGAAAAAACAGCAGAAGAGATGGTAAACAAACTGTAAAAATGGGAGCTAGTACTGTGCTTTTTTTGTAAGACGGAATAAATCCTTCTCTAAGACTAAGATACCTTGAAGCAAAACCACGGTATAAGACTTGCTTGGCTTTTGCAGGACTTGACAACAGTGCAGTTGAACAATAATACTGCACCTGAAGAATCTGAACAGGAACATTCCCTCCCCTGCATTTCAGGGTAGCAGTGCATTCATCACAGGAATGTAAACAATTAATTCCCCCCTCCCCCCCGCCCCCGGAACAGCTGGGAACCAGGCAGGCCCACAAATACTGAATAGGAGAGTTAAAATTGCAAAAATGGAACTGGTCACTTTTGCATAGTTCTTTGTGTCACCTTTGTCATCAGCAAGGTACATCCTAGCAGCTGGCTGACTTTTTAATGCAGTGTGCAAGAAGGAAGAACTGCATATTGGAGGAAATAATACAGAATTTATCAAACCTTTCTAGGAAACACAGTTATTGAGAAAGCTGTCCGTTTTGCAAAATGACCTCTTGCTAGTAGCTATTTCATCTGTTGCCATAACCAGTTTTTCCATATCACTGTGCTGGCTTGTCAGTTCTTTTACAATCTTACCACATAAGCTTAATTTGACACCGTTACTCATCCAACCCTTAGAAGCTGGAGTTAGAAACTGGTTGACAAGTCACTCTCTGTCTTGAGCATTCAGTATTTTTTTCTCCAGCATCCCCTCTTTATTGATGTAGTTGTGGAGCCGTCATTGCTGCTAGCTGAAAAAAAGATCAGTGCAGTCCTGTACATAACAGGAGTAACAAACCATGTATTTCGATTTCTGCTTCCAACTGTAAGATGCATATAATGCCTTTTATTTATACATTGATTTATTAACTATTCAGGAGCATAGGAGCTCACAAAAACCATTCTTTTCACTCTGCAGGTGCTGAAATATCCTCCTTTGGCAAAAGCGTTGGATAACAATGTAGCATTCAAGCTTAAAGAGCCTTTCACAGTAAGAGGCAATTTAATGTGCTAATTGACTTTCATCTAGGGAGGGTTGGTACCTCAGACCCGCAGTAGTCCCTGCTTTGTTTCCTCCTTCATTTTCTTAGATACAGACTGATTTTTTCTGACTGCAGCAGAACTCCCCCACATACTGTGATGTCCTTGAACTAAGTGCCGGGAGTAGGGGCATTAGGTTGCAGTTCAGGCTCTGCAGAGGGTCCATCCGTTCAGGGCCCCTGAGGCTGGTTCCCCAGCTCCAGGGAGCCAGGGTTCCCAAGCTACATGTAGCTGAGGAGAACAACCTATCCCAGAAGGGAATGGAGCCATGAGCTTGAGATAATTCTGTGAACACTCACAAAAAGATCATTCAAGTTTCATTTTCTTTATGTGAGCGATTTCCACTGTGGTAAACAGCAGGCATTGCTGACTGGTACTACCTGGGCAGGTAGCGGTGTAATTCCCTTTGAACTCCTGCAAACCTCTTGCTTCCCAGTGGAGCTTTAACAAGTAACACTGAAGCACCAGCTCCGGGTTTTGATTACTTCTTTTATTTCTCTATTAGACAATCCGGTGTACTTTTATGAATTTCAGCATCAACCAAGTTCGACTAAGTGTTCAAAACCAAACTTTGTAAATTGGCCTCTTACTGGGAAAGCCCTTCATGGCAGGCATCTGGGTTTGGTAAATAATTTCTTTACTCATCATTGGTACTTGAGCACTGTTAAGGTAGAAGCATTTCTAGTAAAGTAAGACGTTTTAGAACTCCTGTAGAGTGCTGGACTCACGCTCCTCCAGCACCTTCTTCGCCTGGACTCACTTCTCGGGGCGGGCTCGAGCACCGCCTGACCCGCGCGCATGCGCACACGCACGTCCCCACCAGCGGGCGGTGCC
>NW_010560505.1:9853-18153 GCF_000687285.1 Phaethon lepturus | reverse complement strand
CGCGTCTGTTTTCTGACGGCTGATTTCTGTCATAGCTTTGGGTGAAAGGCAGAGCTTTCCTCTGCGCACACCCCCGCTGCATAAAGGGGAGAGGGCGTTTCACTCCAGTCGGTGCTGCTCTGAGTTAGAAAAGAGGCAGGCTCCGGAGGGCACGGGGCATTGCACCTCCCCAGGTAATGCTAGCAGCTGTGGAAGAGGAATTACAAAAGGGCATACCGCTACACAGGGTTGAACTGGGGAGGAAGGCAGAAAAGTGTGCTTATAATGGCCTGAAATTTAGTGAAGCAGTTTGCAAGATGAGGCAAGGTGGGGGAAAAAAAATGGGAAGTTGAAAATTGTCGCTGGAACACAAAGGAAAGAAATCTATGTTCAGAAGCAAAATGATAGTCTGGAAAATGGAAAAAGTTTTAGCAGAAGGCTTTGTAATGTCAGGGGAAGTTACATTTGAAAGCAATTTTTCTGAACTGATCAAAACTCTTTAAATTTGCAGAGCTGTCACCTTCAGAAGAGCTCAATTCACTGCAATTAAATGACCTGAAGAATAGAGTAATACTTAAAGTCAATTGCATTTCTGAAGAGTGATGCTGAAATGAGGAGCCCAGACTCTGTCAGCAAGTATAGAATAAAATGAATGGGACCTGAAGATGTTTTATGACAAGAAGGTGAATTTGTGAAAGTAACTAAAACAGAAAGCCTCAGCTGGAAAGGCCCGTGTAAGACAATGCTCTGTCTCCTAATCAGAAGAAGAGTCTTTGACATGATTATTCAAATCAAAGAGCTCTTCTGTCAAGTACGCCTTTATCAAAATATCCATCAGAAATATTGTCCTGTAATGTTTAAGCCCTGGGCAGGCGCTGAAATGGTAAGCATGAAAGTACTTCAGGGGAACAAAGCAGAGTGCTTCTAGACGCAGGATGGCAGCCAGGCACTTCACGCACAGCGGAAGGCTCTGCCGCACTCTGTAGTGCTGTCTTTCGCAGCCTCCAAGTCCGGTCAGTATAGACAGATACTGCATACGGCTGGCTGCCCTGCGTATGTGAACACGGGCACACACAGGCAGCTTTCTCACCTATTGCTTTCTTCTTCAGCCTCCGCTTAGGACACTAGTCCTACAGAGTTTTACAAACCAGGCATTCAAAGCAAATCAATTTTTAAAGTGTGCAGCAGTCCCAAGAGATCAGAACAGGCAGTTTACCTGTCGCTGTGAATATCCATGGGTGTCCCTTTCTTAAACTGCCATTTCAGTGGGATCACAAAGGAGAAAAGGCCAGGAGACCAAACAAATCTCCATTTCTCTTTGCAGTGATGATGGTTCAGATCCATGGGTTTGAGGTGCAGGCAGGGTGGGCTGGCTCACCGCTCCTCCCTTGCTGCTGCTTTTTTTTTGTTATTCCTTTCCGGGTACAGACAGAGAAGGGATTACAGCTTATTAGGCCAGAAAGTGAGCGGGCAGGAGAAGTCCCAAGCTATCTCATAACCATTGCTTCTGCTGGGAAAGTATCACACTACCCAGCTCTGCTTACACTGCTGTCCCAGAACTCGCCCTGGGTAGATCTCTAAGGAGCACAGACAGAGTTTTGGGGCTGGGGCATCCCCGAGCAGGGTATCAGGCAGATATCCCCATGGCAGGAACCCATGTCACCCAGCAGCATACAAAGTGGAACACGGAACCCCAGCACCAGGTCTCTGTCTTTGCATTTTTCTAATCTGAAATCCTCTCAGGAGTTTCCACTTCAGGAGCTTCACTTCAGAGCTGAGATGCTGCAGGGGAGTAAGCTTTGCTAATCCATCAGTGTATTGTTTCGTCATGGTGAGCATGAACATGAAGGGACATTTGGGGATTGCTGGCTGGATACTGTGCAGCTGAAAGTTAACAGGGAGTGCTACTTGGAGAAGACTTTTTCGACAGGCTGTGAAAATGTATGTTTATGCAAACTGATATGAACAGTGCAAGAAAAATCAGAGGTGGGCTTTTGACACTGTAGCCCCCTAACAGAGTCATGATATCCCTACACTCAATAATCCTGTGGGGCTTTTCTCACTTTTCCATCTCCATATTTGATACACATTTTTTTCACAATTATTGTGCCACATGCAAAGTCTTTATCTTCATTTGCCCAGACATCAGTCATCTGTTTCCAATTACTTGGGTAATAAGCAGAATGGTGTTTTCTGAGAATGTATAATAACTTTTTACCCTTCTGACACCAATGGGGTTTGACCAGGGACTGTTGGAACAATATTTTATGATTTCAGTGAATCGGCACTGAGTTACTTTTCTAATAGCCTGTATCAGTCAGGCTTACTAGAAACACTTCTGCAACCAATTCCTAAACTTATTGCTCAGGAATTAGATGTTTATGTGGCAGTGCTTATTTCAAGTCTGTTTCATGCTGTCTCTCAGGTTTGGCATAGCTGCATTCAGATATGTGCTTAGGAGAACGTGAAAAAAAAAGTGGGAGAATGGATTCCTAACCCTTAGCATGGTCCAAAACCACAACCCATTTATTCTAGGGTTTTTTTGCAGGTGTTGTTATGTTTGACCATGAAGCTTAGACTTGCAGAAGGGATCTGGAGGGACAGAAGCCTGAGGTCAAGCAGTGCAACAATACATTTTGTGTGTGTTTGTTTCTATATTTTTAACAGTCTTCAAGGGGCACTATAGAATCATAGAACAGAATCACAGAATCATTAAGGCTGGAAATGACCTCTAAGATCATCAAGGCCAACTGTCAACCCAACACCACATGCCCACTAAACCATGTCCCAAAGTGCCACGTCTACATGTTTTTTGAACACTTCCAGTGATGGCGACTCCACCACCAGCTGGGCAGCCTGTTCCAATGATTGACCACTCTCTCAGTAAAGACATTTTTCCTAATATCCAATCTAAACCTCCCCTGCCACAACTTGAAGCCATTTCCTCTCCTCCTATTGCTAGTTACTTGGGAGAAGAGACCAACACCCACCTCACCACAACCCCCTTTCAGGTAGTTGTAGAGAGCGATGAGGTCTCCCCTCAGCCTCCTCTTCTCCAGACTGAACAACACCAGTTCCCTCAGCCGCTTCTCATAAGACTTGTGCTCCAGCCCCCTCACCAGCTTCGTTGCCCTTCTCTGGACACGCTCCAGCACCTCAACGTCCTTCTTGTAGTGAGGGGCCCAAAATTGAACACAGGATTCAAGGTGCGGTCTCACCCGTGCCGAGTACAGGGGCACAATCACTTCCCTACTCCTGCTGGCCACACTAGTGCTGATACAGGCCAGGACGCTGTTGGCCGTCTTGGCCACCTGGGCACACTGCCGGCTCATGTTCATCCAGCACTGGTAGATGCAAAAACAATGAAAAACCAATCTGGAAGTTACTCCACTTACTGTAACTTAGAGATGAAAATCAAAACAATCTCAAGGTGCAGGCAGCAGGTCTGTTATATTATGCCAAAGAATCAATCTTATGGTCTCACTCTGCTGGAAATAATCTGGGTTTGTGTTTTACATCTTCTTTCCTTTTTTTATCCTCCTTTTCCCTTTCTGCATGACTAGGATGAACATATGGATGGTAACAAAGAGAACTGATCTTACCTAACTCTTTGTCTCCAAGATTTTCTTTCATCATATGATGTTTTCCCAGTGTAACCATAAAAAACCTTTGGCACTTTAGCACCCTATTGTTTTTCCATCGTACTGCTGCTGTCAACATCTGCATGGCAACAACAGCAGCAACAAAGATATGACAGTCAGTCTCTCCCCATAGCTGGGTATGTTTTTCACATTGCTGTTGTCATGAGACCACTCCTCTCTTTCTAGAGCACAGCTCTACAATTTCCCTGGCCTTAGTAACTATCATTTCTTGATAATCCTTTGCCTACTTTTTTCTCTTAAAAGTTCACCTAATTTCATATAGTCATATTTCATATTAATTTCCCATTCCACTTTGTCATAATGTATATATTTACAACCTTGCCATTTTTAAAAATTATATCCAGAATTTTTGTCTTTCTTCCTAAGTGAAACATTCAGTTTCCTTCATTATATCTGAGAACTCTCTCCTAGCTTATCCAAGCTCTGGATGTGAGGCCAATTCCAGGACAATTCTAGGACATCCCCATCTAATCGCTACACCAGGGCACTACACTGCTTGAAATCTGACTTGCTGTCCCTGTCATTTTGGGTGCATGTTACCCTAAAAAGTTGCAACAACGTTCCTGAGCAACCTGACCTAACTCTGAAGCTGGCCTTGCTATGAGTAAGAGGCTGGAGTATAGACATCTCCACAGGTCCCTTCCAAACTAAGTATCTGTCATACTACAGCATGGACAGTCAGAGAAAAGGGCCTCTAACTGAACAGAATATGTGTCTGCATAAAACCAGTTTTGGACAAGTCAAATAATGTATTTATTCATTGCTTTCAGAGTCTCTTGGGGAAAAAGAAATGCATTTAGGATATGAAGTTGTGTGGAACTATTTACAGCATAACAAGCATAGATCATTTACTAAATAGAGAAACAGTCATCGTGCTTTTTTCAGTTTTGAAGCAGTGCTGTCACTGTGAGATAGATGAAATATAATGTTGGGAACTCCTGAAACCAATTATAGTAGATGATTGTAACACCGCATCCTCAGATATGCCTAATTTGCTCTTACTGCTGTAAATAATGAGATAGATTAGATAAGAAAATAATGTCTATATGCACATGTGAACATATGTTTTTATTTAGTAGCAATAGCAGAAATCATGATACTAGCTAATGAAATAAAAGACATACCTGATAACAATGATGCCGTGAAGAACAAAAAAAGGTGAAACACCTCTTTTCTAGGCAGTAGGAAGAGTCCAGGAAAAGGCAATACACAATGCTAAGCAACAAAAGTGTTCATACAGGAAAAAAATCTCTGGTAAATTCCGGTGGTTCCCTGGGTCCAACCAACCGTGGCAGTCCATCACTGGCCTATCTTCGGCTTTATTTTAATCACAATTCAGGATAACTGTAAGTGATTGCTGAAATCTGATGCAGTCCAACTCCTCCAGCTACATATTTTCCCTCCCTCCCTTGAATTATGTCTCCATGCAATTGCAAAGTGAGCTGTTTCCGTGAGATGACCCATTGGAAAATGTTTCATGCTGTAAAACTAAAACACAGTTCTTTTGGGTAGGTTTGTTTCCTATCAGGTAAGGTCTGTTGTAGTTGAGCATACAGCAATGTGTTTTCTCAACACAGCACAACCAGGGTGGTATGAGGGTGTGGAGAGCTAGACCTGTCCTTTTGACAAGATGCAGTTTCTCCATCACAATGTGAGACAGGACTGTTGATGCAAAATGGGTTAGCATGCAACTGTGAGTTAAAACCATAAATACTTCATGTTGATAACATAAGTGTCTGGACTCTATCACATGATGGACTTTTGTCAGACTTTAATTTAAAAGCAGAATTTTTTCTCTTTTTCTGTTATCCAGCCCTTTCCAGTTCTTCATGTACTGCTGTTGTACTATCTGAGGCTTGCCTCCACTAAGCTGGGATACCCATATTAAGAGCATGATAACTCCCTAAACACCTTCTAGAACTGGCATGAGCTCCAGACTCTTGCCAGGTAACTCTATTTTATTGCATGTCTTCTACTGGCCTTTCCTCAAAAACTTTCTTATGTCTTGTTTTTCCACACCTGTCTTGTCAGGTCTATGATCAGTTAGGATTTCTCCTTAACTTCCATTCCCAAATAGATCGTGTACTCTTATCCTTTTTAGAAAAGCCCATTCAGGGGAAGATGGTATCTACAAAGGAAGGAATTACATCCTCGATTTCATGTGGCATGCCCTAACACTGCTACTTTCCTGCCTTTTATCAACTGGTAGGTGAGGCATGTATAACCACTGTTGCAGGATGAGAGGCTGGTACCTTCAGTCATCTGCCCCAATCCCTTGTTTTACCTTTGGTGGAAGGAGAACATCGGAAATTTATTTCCATTCCTACATGCTCCCACTGTTTTTCCTCTGTTCTTTCTGCACACTCTTGCAAGACCACTGTGCACCATACGGATGTCAGCTGAGTTGTGACTGAACACTTCACAAGTTTTATGGGCTGTGCTCCATTTCACTGTGGTGGAGAACACGGAAAACTAGGGTTATTTATACCTCCTTTTTGTCCACCAATACATTCACTTTACAAGCATGTGGGCTTGCAGGGAGGAATAAACTCAGTTTTGGTAGATCTTTGCACTGTGAAATCTCTCACCTGCTAAAAACTCCTTCCCTTTTGTAGGCACAGGTCCAGGTTCTGAGTGTGGATGATCACTTAAGTGCCTCATAAACCTGCCTAGAATTTTTCATCTTGAGTTTTATACAGGATCCATTAAGAAGAGTTTTGCATGAGTGAAGCTTATTTATACAAGTCTTCCATGCTTTATTAAAGTGCTTCTTTGTTGAAATAATAGAGCACTGTGAAAGAGAAAATAAAGCAAAAATTACAGCCTTGATTTAACCATAAAGACCACAGATATTGGGCATCGCCTACAATTACCCATGTACATATGATGGCTTACACAGATTATTACAAGGTACTCTGGCAGAGCAAGTACTAATTCTTTACCACAGAATTCCTCAACTAGGAATTACCCAGAACACAAACGAGTCCTCTGTGTACCTCAGGTGAGCAGATGTTTGTCTGGCTGTTCTCTGACAAGGAGATCTTGACAGTTTTAAGTATAGGGCTGGCTGGCACTTAGCTTTCTAATTACCTCTTAAATGAGCTTGATCCTCTCTGAATTTCATAAACTACAGAAATGGCAGGACTATGAACAAAAAGGGGTTTTTCCCTTGGGAACTTCTTCCGTTGCCACCTTTGTAATAAGCCTGAAGATCCAGCTAGAAGCACTTAGCTAACTGGGAGAAAAGACATTTTTAGTACTTGAGTTTTTATCCATTTTGAAACAGTTCCTCTCTGCATCTGTCTTCAGAAAAGTCAAAAGGAGCAATATGTTTGTAAGTGAAGGATGCAACTATACCACATAGCCATTGAAAACAGTGACTCCTGGTATTCTCTTATTCAGTAATATGCACAGAATATGAATCAAATTTGTTAAAACAGTGACTCACATTTTAGAACAGATAGAAAGCATAAACATGACAGAAGAATGATTTCATAGAGCAAGTCTGTATGCTTCCTCTAAAGGTATTATTTTTGGTCATGGAGAAAAAAGTTATTGCTTGCCTTTGCTGACATAAAATCTGCTGTGAAAATGAAAAGTAAATCTTTTTCTGCCCACAGGCAGGAATAGTTATCCAGTCAGTGGATGTTTCCTCCAGTGACGTTGAGTACTTTCTGATGGGGTGAATTTTTTTCTACAACAGAGAAAATATCAAAGCTTCGTCTTAAATATAGGTGAAAGTCTATCTCTGAGAGAAGATACAGAGCGTACAGTGTCCTTAATACATCTCAGTACCATGCAAGGACATATGATGCTATATTTGCATCTGTGTCTAAGTGTCATTTGTATTATTGCCCATAGAAAAAAAAGATAGACTGACTGTTCAGGGATTGGAGTGGCTGTGAAGGCCTCTTACCTCCATACATAGTTCTAGAGTTTTGCTGGCTGATGTACAGCAGCTCACTTAATATATGTCTCTTAACTCCAAGGTATGAAATGAGCACCACATACCATCCCCTCAGCGAAGTATGTATAACTGCACTTATGTTTTAGAGATCCTCAAATGCTCATTAGACTACTTAAATGACAGAAAACTAGTGAGGGGCAGAAGTCTTGCTTTGAAAGAATCCTAATAAAAAAATTAGTAACATTTTCTTTCAAGCTGCCAGGAGGGTGTGCCAGATCACAGTCATTAATTTACCCTCACACACCAAAGACGCACTGAAGATGTATTCGTAGCCTGACGCAATCCACATGGGTTTGATCAGACTTGATGGCCATTTGAATAGCACGACCCAAAATTATGTTTTGGAGTGATGATAAGTCTGTTCTATAAACTTAGGTGAGTATAATGTCCTTACATTGGCTAGAGGCAAAATATTTTTCAGCAAAGCTCTGAGGCATAAGCAGTTAAACTGGTAAATCTGGTTTCACTGAGTGCAGCTGGTTGGACCTGGAGAAATGGCAGGAGTACTTTCCGGCATAGACCTGATAACAGCTTTTCTCATTGGGGGCCTGCCCAAGGAGGCAGAAATACTGAGTGCTTTACATCTGCACCAGGAGGGAGCGCAGCTTTATTTGGGTTGGAGTAGGAAGACGTGTTGCACCATCACCCTCTAGCTCTGTTAAAACATGTGATAGTGACGCAGAATGAATGCA
>NW_010560505.1:3117-9822 GCF_000687285.1 Phaethon lepturus | reverse complement strand
CATAATCATGTTAGTGGCTTTGCAGCAAAGTAAAATATTTCTCCAGAAGAGCTGTTTGTTTCAGAGCAGTCCTGCAAAGAGAAGGCGTCCTAGCACATGCCTTATGGCCAGGAGAGGAGTTTTGCCTGTTATGGTCATCTGTCTCTCCCTGACATCAACCAAGCACATAGCATAGCCGCTGTCGCAGAACATGCTTCATTTGTGTGTGCCAGAATAGGGGAGACGGTGTGTTCTTGTGGGTGCCTGTTTGATTCCAACCCCTGCAATGCCATCACAGAGACGAGCAATACGCTGCTTGCCAAGCTGACCTGAGGCCAGACCAGCTTAACGCACTGACGTGGGCACCGACATGCAAGAATGTCTCTTGTGCTCTTAATCACTCCCAGGAAGAGAGCAGAAGCTAATACCCAGAACTTCATTGGATTATTTCAATCATTGAAAAACCTGTGGCAAAAATTTCCAAAGAAGAAATGAAGGAATCTGCAAAGAAATCTCCTGTTACTCTTCAGATAATCAGGCATTTGTTCTATATAAATATTATATATATACATATACACATAAGCACATGCACACATATATCTACATAAGCATGATATGTACAAAAAATATACACTAAATTGCAAGTGAACACTGACAAAGAGTTCAGAATGCATCATAACAAAAGAGTGCTTCTTTGAATCCAGACATTTGGTTGTATTTAACGTTATTTTATGTCAACTGCACATACAAAATTTGAGCAAGGACAGAAGTGCATGACAGGTTCAGTTTACAAAACTGGCCAGCTTTGCAAAAGATGGTATTGCAAGCACAGATAAATAAAAAAAATCATATACACAGTAATTATGCAGCAGCTATGCTATAGCAGCTATAGATATGCTATACTACATAGTTTGAAATAAGTAGGGTTTTTCTTTGGAAAGGCACATAGAGTATTACCTTAGATGCTTGCTTCCTGAACCCATTTGAGAATATTTACTTGTGCTTCTGTACGTTCATTTTAGCAGCATGATCTTGGCCTTAGGTTGTAGTCAGTCCGAAGAAGAAGGAAAGCTGTTTGTACCCCACAAGTGCAATAGCTTAGAGCGCAGCCAGGGAATCACTGACCTTTCAGTGCTCCGCAGATGGAGGTATGGGTTGCTGTCAGTTTCCCCCTAAAATTCAATCAGCCTTTCCTTTGCTATACTTTTGGGGCCTTTTGGAGGTAATTTTGACTTAATTTTAAGGCAAGTAAGGGCCCACGTAGTGTGCTCTTCTGCCTGGCACAGATCACAGCTCTTTACCTAATAAGTTCTGTACCAGGCTCATAACCTTTGTTTGTGCTGCAGCATCTCTCTGGGAGAGACAATCTTGATTTCAAAATGTCAAATAATACGCAATTATTTGCTGAGCAGTATCATGAGTATGATATGAATTCTGAAATGAACCCTGCTCTTTTAAGTAGGGAACTTGGCATATCTTAGCATCAGCTGAACATATTGTAATGCTCTATTTCTGTATCTGAAAAGTCCAAGGGAAACAACTGAATTGATCAAGCTAGTGCATAAGAATTGGAGAAACAGACTGTGCACAAGATGCTATTTTCTGCTGCCAGTTCCAAGGTCCTAGAAATGGTTGCATGTATAAACACGTCTGCTTGTCATAGATCACTCCTGTGTAATGAGGCAAGCAGCACACGGTGCTGGAGAAATTTAAAATGTGCCAAGACGAAGGAACCAGCACCAACGCATAAGCACAAAACTAGTCACGCAGAAGATTACCAAACAATATTAACTGGAAACTTAAATATGAACCTTTTTATTAAAAAAGCAATAAATAAATCAATCTGTTTTCTGTTAACTTCATTGTAGCCATTTGCTACTTTATGAACACAAATTTATCTCAATCACAGTGAATGCTGATGACAGAAGTAATTCCTAAGGGCAGGCTCCTTATACAGGCACTACACTTACATGGTGTCACGTGCAGAACAAGGCAATTCAAGTCACACATAGACTTAGCAAAATTGGTAATAATAATAATAATGCAATCAAAACAGGCACGTTTGTTAAACCTTCTTGCTCTGTGTTTAAGATCCAGGTGATGTCTCCATGTCAGAATAAGTGAGTAATAACTTTCCTATTCCACAAACATTTCATGAGGGTGCTAAACAAGCAACCAACAGAGCCATACTTTTTTATTTGGAGGAACAGACAGCTTGCATCATAAAATTTGGGCCCATCTTCTCAAAAAGAGAAATAAAACGAGGAAAACCTCACTACCACACTTTCTCCCTTCAAGCACTCATGCCAATGTTCCTCTTCCCCTCTGAATTCACTTGCTCTTCAAAAACTTCTTTTTCCCTATACCTGCAAGTCTATTATTTCACATTTGAACTCTTTCTGTCCAAACATTCCATTTCCCTGCCTCTAGCCAAGAGTTGCTACTGAGTGTGATCCTCCTCCAGCCAGAGCCCACCACAGACTTTCTTTGCCACGTTCCCATGCAGGTGGGACACGATCACAGCAAAGGCATCAAATTGCCCTGGGCCTCTGTTGGCCTCAGGCTGCTTGCTGCTCACTCCATCAAGACCAAAATGTCATAAAACTGTCCACATTTTCTTAAGCTCTCCTAGAGGAATGACCTACTTTACCGTGGTGTACTTTCAATCACTGAAATATAAATCATGTCTTAAAGGTTTTTTTCCCCTTGCAATATGTTCAGTGAAAAAATGATTCAGGAGTCTGAATATATAATCTCTGGGGAAATTCCTGAATTTTTTTATAGCATTTTATTTGACCACTGATTTTTGAAGAGCTGGTCATCCTCAGCAGATTGTTGCCAAAGTCAATGATGTCAAGTAGCTATGGCAACTTAAAGGAAACTAAAGTATGCAAAGCACAGTGTTTCCAAAGAAACGCCATTTAATAAGGTACGTCACTTCAAGGATCTTTGTCTTCACTCCCTTCCAAACTCTTGCAGAAATGTATGTTGTGTAGATTCAAAGGTGCTTCCCAGAGTGAAAGTTTCATGTTTGTCTGTTCTGGGGCAGGTGAATGATCTCCCAAAATTGTCCAACTGCTTTGCAGCCAAAAATCATGTACATATGCATGTACAATGGCTTCCTCATTTCTAAGCTCTGTACAAGTTTTTTCTAACCGTTAAGCGATCATTCCAGATCTGGGCACGGCTGGGGTGTTTTTTTTCAACTAGAATCTTTAAACACGCACTTATTCCTCTTAAAATCAGTAGCATAAGTTTTAGTTAAGACTGGACATTTTAGAGCTATTTCATGACAGGGCATTATACATTAGGAAGATGGAGAAAAGCAGTTATGTGGATTTTTATTACCCTGCAGGTACAGGCTCAGGTAGTTGTGCTTTCTTGATGCAGATTTGGTGAAGACGATTTCGCTTTCAACAGTGACCCCTTCTGGTGTGCACGAGGAGCGTCTCCATACTGCACACACCGTACTGAAACTGTCATTTCCAGTATGAAATACTTTGTTTATAAAAATTATTACTTTTCAGTCGTGATCTGAGAAGCACAAGTGGAAAAAAGGAGTCTGCCATAAAGGCCTAGCTTCCTTCCTGACCTTGCTTTATTAAGACATCTCCAAGTACTCTTGATTTTTTAAACACTAAATGTCATTTTAACAGAGATCGATGCCTCTTAGCAGAGTTGCATTACTTAGAGAATATGAATCGATGTTCATTCCTGTGCTAAACATAGAAACGACTATAAGTAGGGGTCTTGGGCAAAACTACCTGCCAAACAACTCATTATTTTCTTTCTGAAGGTGAAACACTGACATTTCCATTCTTGAGAATCTGTTCCTCCCATACTCAGTTTTGCTTCTTTCTTTCTGAATTAAAGGCCCTAATGCCATTTAAAAGTTTAATGGCTCCCTTCAAGACCGTTTGATTGTAATGATCTGTGTTGTAGAGTTTTCATTCTCTACTCCTGCTCTGAGATAGTCTTCATTAATTTATCAGGCAGGGGCCTGTACTTTTTAAGCAGGGGGTTATAATCCCATTACTGCAATGAAGTCCCAAATAGACATAACATCCAACATAGCCAGAAATTAAAATCTTGAGTCATTGTTGCTGTTGCTTTCATTTTTGCAGACTGCTAGCTCATCTTCTAGGCATGCCACCATTTCATTTCACTTGATAAGCCTTTAAAATTTCTGCCTTTCTAGATGAAAATTTTGTTGTTTCTTCTGGAGTGGAATGCGACATTCTGTCACACTCCTCTGCAAAGTGACAACGTTTCTTTGTCAGTACAGCTTTGCTTCCTCGGTGCTGTTCCAGCATTTGGTTCCATTTTTTGCTAGTTTGAGTGGGGTTTTTTTGGCAGGGGGTGGAGGGGCTGATCTAATTAGATGTGGTTCCAGTGGGAACACTTTATAGTTTGAGATATTGCAGAGCTTCTTTTTCTTCTACACACTGCAATACACTCGTAAAATCATAAAGCCTAGCAGGAGCTGCAAGCAATTTAGTTGTTCCCTTGCTCTGAAGCTGAAGCAGCACCGCCATGGTGCAGATCCAACCTGCTCCCACAGACCCCCAGGGACAGAGCTCCACACCCTCCCGGGGTGGTTTCTTCTGCGGCTTGGATAATGTCAGAAACTACTCCTGATGTCCAAGCAGATTCTTCCTTACTGCTGTTTAAGGCTGCCACCCCGTCAGCTTGCCCTTCATGGATGCAGAGAACAGGTATTTCCATGGCAATACCTATCTTTAAGTGACTTGGGTTCACTCGCCTCTGCTGACCGTAGTCTTCTCATAGTCATCCCTGCATCTCAAACTTGATCTCTGGGGATGACTATTACTCTGGCCTGCGGCTAGTGGGAAACAAACTTTCCTCTTTTCTTGCAGTTTTACCAGTATCGGGATGGTTGCTCACTGACTACATTCACTATGGGAAAAAAAGGTATGAATACAGGAATTACTTGTTCCCTGTTTCTCAGCGACTGCAGGATTAGGTTTTCCCCACTTTTTCAGGACCTAGCTCCTCTGCTGGAAAAGAGGAAGAGCAGCAGCTTCTGAGGAACCTGTTAAGAACATCCAGCTGCTGCCAAAGGCTGTTACATGGCTTACTCGCATGATAGACCCTCACGGGCTCTTTGCCATCCACCGAAGTTTATCTCATGACAAAAGGCATGTGGGATGGTACTTGTTTAAAATATTAGGAAACCCTCCTGATGTGTATTCATTTTACTACCATTAGGCCATGTACCTCGGCCACAACTTTCCCAAACGGTGAAGTATGCTGAGGTTTGAAAAGCATGCCAGTGCTCCTTGGAGCATTATTGACGATGCTTATAGTACCTCCAGAGCACCAAGGGCTCTGTTTTAAAGTGTGCTTCCTTGTTTTTGAAGTCCACTGGCTTCTAGGGTTAGGATCTCATTCTTTTTCTCTGTTTTCCTTCAAGAGGGCAGTAGAATGCTTTATTTAAAAAAAAAAAAAAGGCTGAAAAACAGTTTGAATACTGTCAAAAGTTTGAAACAGTCAAAAATTACAAACTGAATATGACTTTTAATATTTTTCCTGGGTTTTATTGTTAACTATATGAAGATTTCCTTGTTCTGTTTTCTTCTCAAAAACATTGCATTAGACTGTTGGGCATAAAAACTTTTGATGGAAAATATCCAGAGAACAACCACTGCCAGAGAATTTTGTACTGCAGTTTCCTCGCAAGCAAAATACAAAAAGGCGTGAAACCAATCAAGCCAATTTGGCTCCAGAGTTAGCTTTCCATATCTTTTTCTTCAGGTCCTTTAATTCTGACAGTGAATAGCTTTTTATCAAAAACAAACAAAAAATATATATAAATGAAACCCTAAACAAACAGCATTAATACTGTAGAGATTTTTTTTTTCTACTGCTATATTTCAATGTCCTGATCCTGCATGGTGACATAGCTACCCAGATGCCTACATCAACATTTGGCAGCTTATGGTGAACTGTAAAGACAAAAAAGTGCTTTTTAAAAGTACAGACCCGAAAACTTCCAGTGCCCAATTCCATGAACACTCAGCCAAATGAGAGGTGAAACACAGGTGACATGATAAAAATGTATTTTACCAGCACTTTGCCACTCTTCCCTGTACAAAGTAAGCACTGAAATTGTTATGCAGTGAACAGGTTCATAGGTGTTTCCACTTAAAAGGACACCTCCAAGGGAGACTCAGGTGCAAGACACTACAAGTTAAGATCTTTTCCCCTCTTTTTTGAGTTTTTGCTCCGATTGTTATCAGGTGTATTATACTTCTTGTCCTTTGACTCCTTTTTCTGCAGCAGTCCGCAGCAGAACAAAGTGAACCTGTCAAGAATCCTTCCAGCTGACTGACCAGTCAACGCAATGAGCAATTTCATAAATGAATCTGTTTAATCAAGGTATCTAAGGTGAAGGAGATACTTAGGAAGCTTTGCAAGAAAGGGATACTGACTTGTCATACCTTCTTACGCTTTTCCTAAGTTCATAAGTGCAGACTAACTCAGGTCAAGAAGGGAAATCATTGAACAAGAAATAAGTCACCGAAGTGCTTTGCTGAGCCAGGTTTCAAGTGTGTACTGAGATACGGTAGGAACTGTGCATCAGCTGAAGTTTGGGCAGAAAGGAAACCTTTTCAAAGTTTACCACCTTCCTAACTGATATCCTGAACAAGGGTCATCTGCTGATTTAGTGCTTAAGGCCCTGGTCTGCAAGCTGCCACGTTCCCT
>NW_010560505.1:0-3105 GCF_000687285.1 Phaethon lepturus | reverse complement strand
CTCCCACAGAAATACCTTTTATAGCTATTTAAAGGGTCTGGGGTGGGATTTTTTCCCCAACAAAAGGTATCTGGCAAAGTTACTGATTTCTGTACCCTCCCTTAATAATACAGTTGTCAGTGCTGTTGCAAGATTGCGTGTTTCTTATAATCCTTACGCAGGCAGTGCTCTGAAGGCCCTCCAGCCAGAAAAGCCCTCCCTCCCAGCACCTGCCCAACATCAGCACTCCAGAGTGCAGAAAAGCATGGCTCCCTGCAGCATTGCACCTGCACCCCAGCACTGCTCCCCTGAGCCTGGTCAGCTCCCCTCCCACCACCCTCTGCGGCTTGGAGGGGGCTGCAGCACGAAGCGATAGCATCATAACCATACCTTGGAGATGACTTCAGATTTAATCAGATGCATGGATAAGACTGAACCCACCTGCCTGCCTGTATAAAACCAAAAGCTTTTGGGTAGGACTATGCCAAAACTTGTCAAGGGACACCAGGCTGCTCTTTGACAAACACTGTCTGTCACACGGAGCCCTTCAGATGAGAAATCTGTTCCTCCCAAAAAGTCTGAAAGACTGTTACCAAATCCAGCACTTCAGAAGCCATAGTTTTCTTGCACTACTTGGCCATGGATTTTCATCTTCATAGCCCTCCCGTGCACCCCTGCAATTTGTATTAACCCCTTCCGAGCGTGGTGATGGAGAACTAACTTTATGCAAGAGGACTGAAGAAGCTCAGCTTGTTTCAACCAGCAAAAATGGTCTTCAAGCAAGAATGTGATTCTCTCTGAATACAGCAGAGTAAACACTGGGGAAGGATGAGGACTACTGAAGCTAATGGATGATGTTGCAAGCTACTATGGCAGTCTGTCTGCAGACTTCTGGGAAACATCCCTATATATCTTCATACTCCCGTCACTTTTGGAACAATTTCTTTGTCAGCATGGGGTTAGAAATCATCCCCTCTCCTTTTATTTCTCTCTCTCAAATGGAAGATTTCAGTCCTCTATACAGTTTTGCAGCAGGTGGCCAATACAGCAAATGGAACAACTGTGGAATTAAGAGAACAATTAAACCAAGTATGCTGCTACTAAGTCATTCTGTGAGTCACATGTGAAGATATTTTTAACCCACGAAATTGTCTAACACATTTACACCGCCAGTGTATACGATCCTACTGCTGTCGTGCCCCTGGGAAGCCATACTGACCTTGTGCTTCATACCAAAATCTCCGTATGACAGAAAGCTACAGGCCGTGCAGCCCAGAGGGAAGCGAACCGCAGAATAACCCACGGGCAGGAGGCAACAGCTGCTTGTGATGGCTCCCATCGCTCCGCTGCACGACAGGACAGAGCTGGGCACGCAGAGAGGCTCTGAAGTGAGCTGGGTGCTGGCTGGAATGGCCCCAGTTGTCCACCTTTCCCTGGTGATCAGGGGTGAAGGCTGCTCAGCTGCCCTTCTGCCAGCACAGTTCCCTTTTCGCATGTGATGTTCCAGGACGGGCACCACATTCCTCCCCAAAAACTTACAGGGTTTAGAAAAGGCTGTGTTACTCTTAGAACTGCCCATTACCACTACCATTACCATTACACTGCAATTAAGTTGCAACATGACTCCTTGTGGTTATTCCAAAATCCTTGCTTTCCTGAGCTAACTGTATTTTCAAGAAATTATGATGACCTGAAAAGTCTACTTGGAGTTCACCTGTGACTGGTCTGTGTTCCATAAGGTAATTTGGCACACATACTGTCTAACCTTTAGATAACTGATACAAATAATGGTCTTAACCAGAAAGAAGTCAGATGTTTAAAAGGCCTGCAGAAAAAGGGAAAAAATGTAGTAGTAATGGTACCAGCCAAGATCTCCAAGTGTTTTTTAAAGTACTCACTGACAGTAGGATTGCAAGCCAGATAATGCTTCCTTTATGGCTAAACTGAGCAGCAACCCTTAACAGAAACGGTGCCATATGTTGTAACTCCAGTTCAGGCTGACTCCTGGAGCCCCCGAGTGGTCCTTCAGCCAACGGGGTGGCTTGGCCAGGACCGTACTGAAGCTGAACCATGAGCAGAGCAGCTACTAGTCTCCTGAAGGGCTCGTGGCATTGTGCCACATTCACTGCTTTCTCAAAGCGTGACTCCTGGGTTCACCTAGTTAATGATATTACGCACAACAGACAATCAGACAACATTAATAGCACAAGCATAGGTTTACCCGCAAGTGTACAATACGTGTCTCAATGGCACTCTCTGCTAAGCAAGAACAGTAAGTGCTGAAAAAATAAACCACTTCACTGCTAACAAATCAAATCTACCATCTCCATCAATGTCTGACTAATTGTTGGACAAGAACTTACCTTCTTTTTGTACCATTTCTCTGCAAATGTCCCCTGTCCTTACTTGTTTTCTGATTTTTGCTACAGATGATATAATAATACCTCATTTACATATAGATTAAAAGTTACCTTGAAGCATATTTACCCCTTGATGAGGAAAGGCAGTGGAATACCATACAGCTATGCAGGTTCCATTAAGTCCGTGTCATATTAAATATTAGAACTAAAAAATGTGGGGTTCAGTTTTGCTGGGTCAATATCACAAACAGAACTTTGTAAAACTGCTGTTTTCGTAGCAGTTCAGGTACAAAGTATTATTCCACTGCTCAACTGTTGCTGTTTAGAGTGTAAAAATTATTAGGCTGGCTCTGGTTATCCAAAATTACTGTTCGTTCTTATGCCTCGTTGCATTAGCTTCAATACGTTACAAAACTACCCTCTCCCCCTCCCAGTCTCAGACATTGTCAGCCCAGTGGGCTTTCAGATGGGCACCACAGAAATAGCCCTTCCTCCCTCTGCCTCTCTCTCAACTTTGTCTCCCAACACCGGTTTCTGTATCAGGACACTTCACCATGATCCCGAGGACATTCGTCACTGAGGAGAGCTGCAAAACCCTGCCACAGCCAGTCTCCCAGTGTAATTCGGGAACGAGAGTGAATGTTTTTTTACAAAGGCACGTGCAGGGCTGAATACCCAGCTATCACCGTGTCTTCAGTAACGCATTCTCTGCATAGTAAACAAGAACTAGAGATGGAAAAATAACAATTTTTACATTATAAATAAT
>NW_010560504.1:27315-57676 GCF_000687285.1 Phaethon lepturus | reverse complement strand
AGTCACGGGGAGCTCAGAATAACCTGGGAACTGCTCAGCCCTGGGGAAAAACAGAACCACCCCCTAAAAAAATAAACAGAAGAGGAGCATGAGCTGTGTGCGTGCGCTGTGCTTCTCCCAGCAGCCCGGGGCTCTCGCAAGCTGGCACAGCCGCGGAGGATTTCTGTGGTGCCCTGGGGCCAGGCTGCACCACCCCAGCTCGCACCCCATCCTTCCCAAAATGCCAAAAAACATCCCCCAGCACCGCACCCTGATGCCCGGCGACACTGCTGCGCCGGGACAGGCTTGTACAGAAACCTGCCGCTGCTGACTGCGGAAGGATTTTGTTCGGTTGCCGTCGCCGGGCTGGGTCTGGCTCGGCGTGAAGCAGGCAGGCAGCCCGCAGCCCTCTTCCAGCGCTTGCTCAGCAGAAGGACCAAGCTCGTATTCGGATGCTGCGAGTGCAGGAGCAAGAGTCGCTGCGAGCTGGCGTGACCCATCAGAGTGGGAAAATGCAGTAGAAGGCGTTAATCTCGGGTGGCACCAGATGCTCCATCCCTGATCTCCGCTCACCAGGAAGGTGTTTTTCAAGGCACCGACAAAACTCCCCAGGAGAATGGCCCTGGGTTTTGGATGCAGAGGTCACAGGAAGGGTCAGGTTAGGGAAAGGGCCTGATCCGGTTCCCCTTTCCATCAGCAGATGTTTCACCACTGACCCCAGGAGAAGCAGGACTGGGACCCACCTCTGTACTTCAGACCTCAGGGGGCAGATAGATTTTTGGGGCCAGACGTGCAAATCTTTGAAGAGAGCAACTTCCAGACATCCTTATCAGGGGCAAACTGTTCTTCGGACTGCGAACCGCTGCGTACGCCGGCTCGACGTGCAGGTGCCGGACGCGGCTCCTTCCGTGGGGCGCGCAGTCAGCGGCACAGCGTGTGCTGGCAGCAATTTGCAATACGCTTCTTCAGGCGCTACACGCTTTTCTAAGCGTGTCATCTACTTCTCACAAGCCGACAGTATCTCCAGGAAAACAACAGGAGCCCAAGGCCTCTTGGAAATTCATGTCATAAAGCATCCTTTGGTTATACTTACTTTATTTTTCCTAATAGCCAGTCATGAAAAACATTCTTTAAGGAAGTAATTGCGGACGAAGAAAATCAGTCATATGCTACGTAGATGCTGTTGTTTGCATAATTACGAGGAACCTGATTTTGTCGCTTAGCTTTGTCAAAATAAAGAGAAATTATCTCGTACCATGTTTTGGTTGCATCGTTTTCTGATGCCTTTGAACTGATCAAAACACCCAGCCCCGTTCCCCTGGTGAGCCCCGGGCCTGTGGCTGGTCCATCAGCTGGCTTTCATCTGCCACTTGGGACCATGGCCGGGTTGCAAGGACAAGCCCCGATTCCGCCCTTTCGGAGAAACCTTCTACTCTCCTCGCAGCAGCCACCCAACCCCAGATCACAGGGACCTCTCAGCTCTCCTGCTCAGAGCTGAGCTGCCTGGAGATGTCACGGAGTGGAGATCTTCATTAATACTTTTGGGTCCATTTACACCCAGGAAGGCAGCGTGGACCCGAGTGGAAATGCTCGGGCTGGTACCACCGCTGTGGCCATGGGGACAGGAGGGACACGGCCATGCCTGGAGGAGCTGCCCTGGGACAAGGATGGGGAGCTCAGCCCCCCACGCTACGTGCGGCGGTGGTCAGCCAATGCTCCCGCGCTCCTCAAGCAGTCAAGACTTGGTTTTCCACGGAAAACAAAACCAGCTCAAAAACCCAAGCGTTTTCCATGGAGGTCACAGCTGGGAAAGTTCTCAGGTAACTCGGTCACAGAAGAGTTGCTAAAGCAGGCGTGACACAAAGCTACCTGCCTGCCGGCTCATTACAATAGCCTTTGTGCTCCAGAAACGCGTATGAAAGACGCAGGCAGGGCCTGTCCTTGTTACAGATTTCTTCTCTTATGTTTGCTCATTCTCAGCTAAACTAAGAAAAACCAAGAAATGCCTGAAGCCGTCAGAGGGGCTGTTTCAAAGGCAGCCCGGAGACAGAAAGGGAGCAAGCCGGCGCCCGGAAAGCATCGCTAATCAAGGGAGGGGGATCCGCCTGGTTTCCTCCCTCCCCAAGTGCAGCTCAAGCTTCAGCTTTGAAGACCTGTCATCTGTGACGCTGCTTTGCTTCAACATTTATACTGAGAAATTTTTGCCTAGAATATTTTATCTTTTTTTTTTTTTTTAAAGCTGTCCGCCCACCCTTCGCCTCGCAGCACAGCTCTGGAGTCTCTGAGCGGGAGCATTTCAGAGCCTTAAATAAAACAAGGGGAGGTGGCCCAGGTGCCAGGACCATGTCCCCACGCCGGGCCACCATCTGTATAAACAAAGGGATTTTTTACAGCGAGAGTGCCAAGCAGGCTGGATCCAACACCGGCATCTTTAGAAATTCAGGTCTCTCTAAAGAAAAGGAGAGGCTTTTGCCCCCAGGAGCACTACAAAAATGAATGGATATTATGACTATAACTACTTGAATTGAATGCAAAGCCATGTGTCATGCAGCCCTTTTGCAATTTTAGCAGCTTATTACAAGCCTGTTTACATCTGTCCCTGCCTGATTTAAGCCCCGTGGGAATAAAACTAATAGAAATAGAGCAAAGTGAATTAGGAGCAGAGATGCTCTTAACACGCCTTGTCCGAGTGCAGCCTTCTCCTGGCACCAGGCAGATAGGTCCTGTTCCGTGGGTCAAAGCCCAGCAGGTAGCAGGGGGAGGCCCAAGGGCACAAACCTGGACGCATCCCAGCCCCAGGACCCGTTCCTTGTGCCCGGTGTCACCTGGACCATGCAGGCAGGGGACATCTCCCTGCGAGGCAGAGGTGTCCCTGCGTCCCTCCGGCCAGCAAAGCCCCTGGGGCTCTCCCGGCGGCAGCGAGGGGTCCAGCCAGGGCGCAGGGAGCGGAGAGGAACACGCCGTCGGGATGCACTTGAAATAAAAGCACGTTTCCGCAGCAGCCCCCGATGCAGGCGTTAACCGCGGGTGTGTTCATTAAGCTGAACAATGCCTTTGGATAATATTTGAAGAGCTGATGTAGCTGCCTGCGGCGTGGAAGGCAGAGGTGTGAATTTTCTCCCGTTCTGCTCTGTCGGCATCTTTAATCTCAAGCTGCTCAGCGAGCCGAGCGCTGACACCGTCCGCGTCCCGGCTGGCAAAGACAACTAATTAGAGACAGCGCCAAGAGGCAGCGCCGCGTCAAAGGGGCTTTGGGGAGCAGAAAGCGACTGTGGGGGCACAGTCTGCGGCGGGGGATCTGTCTTTCAGATAGGACAAGTCCCTCCTCTCCCCGTTCCTACGTGGAACAAGGGCCCTGGCTGAAACGTGAAGAGATTGTGTTAATAGATCACCAAACTTACCCATCAGGGATGGCTTTGGTAGACAACATCTTGCAGGGAAGCAGCACAGATTTGGGCTGGCAGCACCCACTCTGAGTTGTAGAGCAAGCAGCAGAGCCATTGCACGGCTTCATTGACCCATTGCACTTGCCATCACAGTGGTGTTTTATTAATTACTTACAGGTAGTTGTAGTCTCTGGACTAGTTTAATATTTTATTGTGTTTTCATCGGTCAGATGCAGGACAAGATCCCGGAGAAATCAAAGTCTGGGGCTGAGTCCTGCTAATGCCACCACTTAAGTTTGCTAAGGAGCCACGGCTGTGCTTCTCATCCATGCAATTTAGATGCGATGCACATGACGGTGTAAATAATTTGGTATAAATAATTTCTACTGCCCATATTAGCTTCTGGGAGAAGTTGCAGCAAATCCGCTGGACCGTACCAGCCAAGCGCTTCTGCTAAGCAGCTACTTAACAGGAACAGATCTGAGCGCTGCTTGGCAAAAGGGAAGTTGGGCAAAACAAAAAAGCTCAGGGTTATCAAAAAAAATCATGGCAAAACCAGCTTCTGTGCAGGGCTGAATGTGGCCAAAACTCTCCACCTACCAGAGCAGCCCAAACTGAAGTCTTTGGCTGCCCAAAGCCTCCCAACACCCTTCACCAAAGTGGGACGGCCCCGCTCACACTGGGCTTTCCCCTCTTTCGGTAGCACAGTTTTCCCTTTTAGCTTCCATCAGGGCACGGCACGGTTGTGGCTGTCCCCTGGAGCACCAGCCACGTTGGATCTAGATGGTCTTTCAACGTCCCTTCCGCCCCAAACCGCTCTATGATTGTATAATGTGGATTGCCGCTGCAAACCCCACAGAAACTGGGATTTGAAATCCTTTGTTCAAGGAGTTTTCCCCAGGAGCCTCCCTGGGTTAGGAGCACGTCAGCCTCGTCTGCGGGTCCGACGTGACTGAGCTAGCAGCTCTGGGGGGCTGCGGGCGAAGCCTCTGCGGGCCGTTGCGAGACCAGACGAGCTCAGCTGATGAGGCACGTCCCTTCCCTCTGCAAGCAATGCAGCCCAGAACATTTATCTCAGAAATTAAGAAGAGCCCGTCGCAAGCAAGGACCGCTTCTGGTTTCAGCAGCTCTCATCACCGCCCAGCGGCTCTTGCCCTGTGCGGCAGAAGCAGCACAGCAGGATGTGCTGCTCAAGTGTTTTTGCAAGGTGCCTTAAAACCAGATTCTTCTGGAATTCAGAGGAGATAAACAGACATGAGGCCAGAGCCAACCGACCTCCTGGCAGCTCAAGTGGCACATTTTATTCTGCAGGACAAGGACTTGGACACGGGCCAGTGGCCGTGCCTTGCTAAGCCGGGGCAACCCAGGTGCCCGGACTGTGCGTTTCTGAACTACCGAGAGCAAAACGATTGATTTCTCTTCCTACTTTAATAAACGAGTGGAAAATTTCCACTACTTAAATTAGGAGATGTTCTGAATATTTATATTATTGTTCACCAGTTGGAAAAAAAAAACAGAGAAGTGCTATAAACGAACATATTTGGTGACCCAATTTGAGTGGCTCATTACAATTAGATCAAGCTAATTGCCAGTCTTGTATTTCATTTGGCAACTTGTTAAGCTAATTGAACAAAATAAAACTAATGAACAATTATAATGAAGTTTATAATTAGACCATTGGAAAAAACTCAGTGTGAGAATATTTAAGGCGTAATGAACGTTCAGGAGGGTGGTGAGGGACGGGGGGGACGGGAGGTGTAAATCATGCTTGCCTCTCCCACCAAAATGCTTCTTCCCAGGAGCTGAAGTTCTTGGCGTGTTACCTATTCCCAAATTATGTCAACCTGGCGCTTTCTTAGTTATTACATTAATAGCTTTAATGTACATACGTGGCATTTACAGTGACCCTAAGCTCAGGAACTGGCCTGCTAGTGAGGCAGCGCAGAGCTGGGCTTTGTGTTACAGCTCTTCCCAACGCCGCCTTTACGATATGAATCAAAGACTCTCTTAAGGACGGGTTTATAATGCTAAAAGTGAAAAACAAGCCTGTGGTGCAGACAGAGGAGTTCACAAAACCCCGACAAGCTGATCATTTTAATACACAAACCTGCCTTTCCAGTTCAGGAGCCAGGGAGGCAGAAATAGGGAAGAACAGAAAGAGCAATGCTCTCCGCGTGATTAGAGCCATTTTTTAAAAATAGAGTTATTTTCATCGCATTCAGTTCCTACTTAGATTTGAATAAAGCCATTCCGGCTTTCTTTCACCCCCTGCCGCTGAAGCACAGAAAATTAAATACCATGGTAAGACACGGAGAGTGACCTTTTGGAGTTTCAATTTACAGGGTCAAGCAGGCACCCACCGAAACCTGATAGAATTGTCACATCAGACGCCGCACAGCTTAAAAACTTCTTTTCCTCCAGTTTGTACATGAAAGTAATTATTTCATATAGAACTCAATGGGAACTAAGGTTTTGCATCAGGGAGTAAAGGCAGAAACTCTTTAGGGTGGAAACGTGTTCAACCTTTTCTCTTCGATGTCTGGAGGTTCCCGGTACTCCTTGTGCTCCGAAATCAAGTCCCAGTTTTCACTGCACAGGGCAGGGAGGAAGCACACGCGGTCGGGACAGACCAAAGGGTGGGAGACGAGGAGAATCATCGCCGGAGAGGTTAAACGGAGCGGCACCGATCACACTGCTACCTGTAACGCCAGCCTGGAGCCCCAGTGATGATAGCTTTCTTCTTCCCATTTACACAACTGATTTACTTTTCCAGAGATTAAGATAATAAACTAATTGAGGAAAAAAAAGAGTTTTATTTTTATGAGTTATCAAAATCTCAACTCCCCCCTCCTCAAGTTTTAATTCTAGCTGCATTAGGAGAAAAATCTCTGTTCTTGCAGCAGCGTCTCAATATTTTTATGCCGTCAGAACCAGCTCTCATCTTTTCAATCTAATTACAGGTCTCACCAGGGGAGCGATAACATCCTGGTATCAGTGTGGGTTTGTAGCTGTCTTTGGCACTCGCCCTGTTCCATCACCTTACCGTCAGCCTTGTTTTGGGGTTTTTTTCTGCAGGTGTCTTTTCATCTGTCATCCTGGAACTGCTGGCACAAGCACGCTGGGGCCAGGGCTGCCTCCCCTCGGCTCACAGCCGCCGGAGCCGGGTCCGGTCCCACCTCAGCACAGGCAGGAGAGAGTTTTGGAGGGGAGGATGCAGGGAGCAGAGCACCACGGCCGCCCACCCATCCCGCATCGCGCTCTGCGGAGAGCTTTGTCGCCACTGTCACCTGTGAACTTGCCACCTCTTCCTTGCGCTGGCACCGGGAAGCCCGGGGGTCCGGCGCTGCAGAGGCACGGTAAGAGGCAGCCGGTGCCTCTCAGACAGCGTTACCCACCCCGACCAGCTGGAGGGAGGACGTCGGTATCGTCGGCCGCGGCAGAGATGGAGCAACCGGCGGAGAGTCACCGGAGAGGGGATGAGCCGAGCTCTCCCCGTGGTGCCCAGGGCATCCTCGCTCGTCCCGGGCAGGACGGCCATGTCCAAACAGCCACGGAGCTGCCACCCGGCAGCGCGTGTAGCCCCCGGGTTAGAGACGTGGATTATTCCCATTACACCAACCCTGGCAACACCTGTATTTTTTATCCATTGCATGAAACGAACGGGAAATCCCTCTGTGTGGTTCCCCTGTTAGGCAAAGCGCCTGGACAGAAGCCATCAGGTGGTTTTTCTCCCCCGGTAATCTGCCGTAACAGAGTTTAACAATGCCTTCACCAGCACAGGTACTGAGGACAGGACGGCAGGCGGGCAGGCTGATATCTCCCACCGCTTCCTCCCAACTATTTCATCACTGCCCAACGGCCACGAGTGCCCCCGATCTGCTAAAAGCTTTTGTGCGTACACGTGCAGGGGTTTACATGGGCTTGCGCTGGGCATTTCCTGCCTAGTTCCCCTCCCCGCGTGCGTGCGCATGCACACCCTTGAGTAATAAAATGGTTCTGGAGATGGGAACAAACCCTGAAGGGAAGCATGAAATCGGCTCCATGATTCCAAGTAGCCAGGTCCATTTAAAGCCTTGCTTGGCATTTGCATTATAAGAGCAAATCCTGTACAAGAATCTCTTTGTGCTTTATACTCTTGCATTAATTCATGAAGTGTCATGTATCTAGCATATTTTATTATACATGAGAACTAGGCAAATTAAAATTCTCGGTTGAATATCATGTTTGCACACTCAAGGCCACCTCCTTAGGCCCCATCAAGGCTTAGAAGTCACACCTGTTTAAACTCAGCTCACCTTTTAAACCAAGTTCAACCAGCACAAATTATCATAGGTTTCTTTACCTAATTTACTTCAGTTTAGCTTTAACCTCTTCTTAGCAAATGTAAGATGAGAAATACATCTGGTTTAAAGGGAAATAAGTGTGGTGCCACTGAAGTTAACTACAACTGAGTTCTTGGGGTGTAGCCACCCACTTGCTGAACTGCCACAGTCGGTGCCTGTCCCAGTCCCGTCATCCAGGCGCCCACACCCATCGGTTTAAAATCCACTGCAAAGGACGGACACGCAACTCCTGTTAGTGAGCTCCTAAAATAAACACCTTTTCTTGGGCCACGAATGGTGCCACAGACCCAGGCAGAGATTGAGAGGGGTGTCTGTTCTAAGCAGACTGGGACTCTCCTCCTCTGGCTGCTCTGGAAAGAAGGGAGAAACTCTGCTTTTTAGAAAGGGGAAAAACCCCATCACACTAAGCACATTAAGCACTGGGCTTAATGAAAATTAGGCTGTTGGAACATGACCCTAGAGCTCTCATACCCGTTGAAGAGACATTTATCGGTTAAGTAAGACTAGGTTTTGCCTATAGCTTGCAAAACGTGTTTTTCAAAGTACCGTAAGCCCAACTGAACCGGCCTCTCCTGGGAGCAGGCGTTCAGCTGCAGGCTGCCCAACATCACAGCGTCCAAGGACCGCAAAGCGAGGAGCACCGCCGTGACCTCCTCCTTCGGCCTCGCTTTCTCCTGCCCCAGACACAGACATCCCCATCCGTTCTCAGACCTTCACACCGCTACCGATTTCAGCTCTCACTGCTCGGCTTAGAGCTCGCTCTCATAGAAGACCTCCCCTAAAGGGGGGTGCTTGAGCCGTCCTTTTCCAGAACGCCACGTCTGGGACCTTGGGGAACAACATATATAACCGAGCCATGTTTCTAATGGCATGCAAACCACACAGTGGGAAGAAATACTCTCCTGTTCCTTGGCAAAACACAGGCTGTAGATCAATAGGCTAGAAGTGTTAGAAACAACCTCTTACTAAAACTAAAACCAAACCCACACAGGAATAGACCCGTCGGTGGGACTGTTACCCTGCAACAACCAATTCTTAACTTCCTTTAAATCAGTACAGGAGAGGGAACAAAACTGAAAAGGGATTTTTTTTTTTTGAGCAGACTCCTCATTAGTGATGTGAGCCTCTACATGTACGCTTTAATATGCTATTGTAAACTAATTAACGATCCTGGAGATGATGTTTTTTCCAAGGGACATTATCATTTCAGCTGGAATCTCAGGCTGAATGCTGATAAGCCTCTTGAACTTTGCAAAACCACTTGTCAAAAGTAGTAAGATGAGAATTGTTAAGGTCTTCTAATTAAGAAGTACAAAGTCCAATTAAGCTTTCACTAATTTGCTACATAACCCGGCTAAACAATGGCATGCCAAGGATTTTCCCACCCCCACCAACACTGTTTTATCGCTTTAGTTCATCTCCAACCAGTGGTTTGGAACAATTTCTCTGGCCATCAGAAGCAATGATGAGAAATTGTGTGGACAGCTGCAGCCTGCTACATTAATACTTTGGGACATCTTATTGTTCTGCAACTGAAATTGTTCCGAGACACTCTTTGACTCACTAATAGCATTTCAGAGGCTGCTTCCCTCTCCTTTGCGTAACAGATTCACTCCCACTTTGCACACAGATCATGTAGAGCAAGATGCTCAAACTGATGTTGATTATCTCATTATTTGATTCTAAAAAGGCCTTAATTCCCAGCAAGAAAAATATGTGTGCTCTCATCAGCTCTAAGGCTACCGTACTGGACTCTGGCCATGCTGCACAGCAATGCGTACGCTGGTTTTATTTCTGGAAGAATACGGTGTATGACATGTAGCTTCCTCTTTCTACAAAAGATGTAGAAGAAAATTAAGTTGCATCTTGTTGCTGTCTAAGACCTGACTATTTAAGAGCTAAAAATATCCTCCTCACCAAGGCAGAAAGGCGAACCCAGCATTTCTGGATTTATCATCTCAGCTCTGTAGGACACGAGATCCAGCCAGTAGACAGACACTTCAGGAAACCAGTGACAAGCGAAAAGATTTAAGTGGAGAAATTGCTGAATGCAGAGCTCCAAAGATCACCTGCAGGAAGACCAACTCTGATCAGAGTTTCAAAGGTGGACAGAGGTTAAGTGCTCAATAAAGTGACCCACTAGAAGCAAGGGAAGCACAGAAACAGAGAAATGAAGCATTATTCAAAACAAAACTTCTTCCAAGTCAATGTGTTCCATGCTCTGACACACGCAGAGCACGTGGGGCAATTTCAAACACATCGGTTGACAAACATGTCTTTCCCTCTCCCACCTCAGCCAAGCTCTTGTACCTCCAAGCAACAAGGAGACAAGTCACAGAATTTAAGGACCTGATCCCGTGCTGCTCCTGCAGTGGGCTCCACCACCAGCCTGCTCCAAAGGTCTCTCACGTTTGCAGAAGTGCTCACTATCCATGAACCTTCTCCTCCCTCAACAGCCTGTTGAGTGCTATCAAGGAAGAGATTTAACAATTCAGTCTTGATACTCAGCCAGACCAAAGCCCTGGCGTGTGCCAGCCGGAGCTGCGCTTGCCAACATGGAAGACTATGGTAGCACTTGCATCCGGGGATGCGACCTGGGGAAGATCATTCCCAAACGTCTTCCATAAAGATTCACCTGGACACCATCCATCCTCTGGACACCCTCTCCCTGCCAGAGCATTCCCTATAGACACCGGTTTTCCCAAAACCCAAACTCCTACCGTTTTGTCTCAAGAACAAACTGGTACTCCTTACTAATGCATTTTAAATATTATTTTAACACCCATTTACCTGTGTGACTGACTGCTCTGCCTTGTAAATGATATCCTTTTAAATATGTATGCATTAAACTGAAAGACAATAATGGCCCCAGGGAAGTTGCATTCCATCAGGCAATTATCTGTGTTTTTAAAATCACTGAATAAGTAATTCATACAACCTATTTCTCTTGCACATAACAATAAACAATTTTATCAGCTATGCCGTGATGGGCTCATGAGTACCAGCTCATTTTATTTCTTTGAGAACCACCACTAACCAGGGAAATTAATTGAAATCATAAGGTAGCGGGAGGGGGAAGTACCTGCTCTAAAAGGAGCCGACAAAAGCACATTTCTAGAAGGGGAGTGATAAAACGACATCTCTCAGTGGTCAAGGGCAAACGGGCCGATTCCCTCACGTAATTCAGCAGTCACGCTCAAATTCGCAGAGGACCGAGTGAGAAAAGCACCTCTGCTCTGAATTTCCGTGCTGCTGAACGCTATGTCAGCACTTAAAGCCACTTCCAGAACCAGCTCTATTTGCATGCCTTTCCTTACCTTTCCGGGCAAACACTGCAAACCCGCGCTGCGAGGGTTACGCGGCTCACGCCTCGGGAGCGCCACAGAGCCCGGCACTCGCAGGAGCGCGTCGCTAGCGCGACGGCGTCAGGAGCCGCCACTGTGCCACACCTTATCCTTGTAGCCAAGCGCCCGGATGCCACCGGTTTGCAAGGACCCCCTTGAAACTGCATTTGACTGCAATGACTTTATGCCCAAGCCCTGGAAAGAACACAGCTCACTTACAACCTGGGATGGGAAGTGGAAGGGAAGTGACGTTTCTCTGCTTCTCCTTCGCAAACTGTGACAACTTCAGGTCCCTACTCTCATGCCAGTGGTATCTGAGCTGTCCCAAGCTGGATGGAGCACAGCCACGTCCACAGCTCCGTGGCTCTATCCGAAGAAATGGGTCACACTACTGGTAGGCGAAGATAAATGCAAGCTGGACGCTCGGAGGACAGGACTGGGGGTGGGAGGACGTGCGCTCAGGAAGTCTGGATGGTGTTCCCAGCTCGGCCACAGCCTCAAGCGCGGGTCATTCGCAGCCTGGCGCAAGCACCCACTTACCTCGCCTCTTCCCTGGATGTCCACGAGCTGTCGGCATCCAGCACTCCTGAAACTCAGACCCTTGCAACCAGGTGAGGCACAGGGAGGTCACTTGTCTGCACAGTAACAGCTTGCACCACCCACCCAGGCTTTCTGGCTATAAAGGCATTTTCAGTACACAGATCAATATATAAATGCATCTTTTTTTGCTTGTAACTATAGTCTGGGAAAAGCTTTGCAACATCTGACATTTGCAAAAGATCAAATTATATCTGTTAACAAAACTTTCTACAGAGTTTCCAGCAGGATAAAGGATTAAAAAAGCAGCCTCTAGGCATTGTATATGTTCTTAATGTATCCGTGCTTCTAAACTATCTTTAATTAATGAAATACCCCCAAATTACTTATTAATAAGGATCTGGGGGCTTTGTAAACTCCAGACATTTTGCATGAATTAAAGAACAATATAATGAAGTTTTAATGAATACAAAGTCACAGTTAATGTAAAATTTATATATAGCATGCCAGAGGGGAAAGGAATTTAAAAGTACTTTTAATCATAGGGTATTGGCAGCTGGATAGCTCATTTTTACACTTTTCTAATGGGTGCTTGGTATTTGTATTATCACATTTATCATGCCAGCACGGTATATTGTCTGATTTGGTACAGTTCAGAAAGTCAAATGGAGACCAACTCATTTAAAGCCTCATTTGCTAATGAGGCATTTCTGCATCCTGCAGTCAATGTGGAGCTGGTGTCCACAATGACTCTGTTTTTGATTCAGTCATAGACCACCTGAGAAGGGCTACTCCTCAGCTGCATTTAGAGGCAGTGTCACTCTTACTGAATTATTAGGAGCAATATTTGACATATTCTGCAACAGCCTTCAGCTTACTGGAGCTAGCGAGCCGAGATCTATCCCAGGGTGGAGGAAATACACAACAAACTTTTACTAACTGCAGCTAAACAGAAGTACGAGCATCTAGATTTTGTCCTAAGTAACAGAGTACGCAACTTTCAGTGCACAGACGTACCCCTCTTAGTAACGTTAACATATCACAACCTACCACTTCTTACTGTACTGACACAAGGCACAAGCTAAAAATGATTCCATGACACCCAATTGAAAGGAAAATAAAAATAAGACAATAACTGAGTGAAAGTTGAAACAAGTGTAATATATTTTTTTTATATATATATATAAAGAATCAATTTATTTTAATTAACTCTATCAGTGCTGAATGCATTCAACACAAGTGTAAGGACATCCATGATTTTAATGCATTAAATACTTAACCCACAAAATTCAAACAGTGCAGGAGATACTGAATGCCAGAGGTTTGGGTACAACTGCTGCAACTGTGTTTTATGAAAAAACCCCCAATGTTTTAGCGCTTCCATTTTACTGTTTTAGTATGCTCATTACAGTATTTTTCCCTTTATAAACTGGAAGGACACAGAGCTAGAAAACATTTCAGTCTTTCACTTTCAACACGACATTTAGTAAAAAAGTTACAAAAACCTTCAGCTTTTAGTAAACGAACACACTGGAATTCTTGACTTAACGTAACACAGGATTGTTGCCTTGAAGCCAATGAAGAACTTCAAGGAAGCAAAATGCTGTCTTGAACTGCAATGATGTTAATCCAGAGTAATGACAGTGAATTCCATGGAAGTAACCTGGAGTTACACCAGGAATAAGGAGGAGGTGATTTGCTCCCTCATCTTCTGAACCCCCAGACGTCTATCAACTAAAAGCTTAACACAACAGGAAGGTTACATCACAAAATGAAGCAGCAATTACCTTCAAGGGTACCGTGAGATATTTCAAGACTGAAATTATTCTGAGTCAAGTCAAATGGGTTTAGTGCATTATGATTTGGCTTTATAAAAACATTTAAATGCACACTACATCTAGAACACTTTCACGTTTCGCAGTCAAGTAGATAAAATCGCTGTGTATTCCTTACAGGTGACTGAAACACATGAATTGAAAAAACATTGCTAAAAATCCAGTTTAAAAAAAGAAAGCAAACATTTTATGAAATATTCTGTTTGCAACTGTAACTTATGCTATTGGTGCTCCTGTTTGATGGGCTGCTGATGTAAATCTAATCAGAAAAGATGCACTCATATATATAAAAATCAAACCAGGCAGGTTCCTCCTTCCAGGCTGGAAAAAACTCCAAGACATACGGCATATTTAACCAATAAAAGGAGCTAAACTTTACCCAAGCCCTTCATAATGCACTTAATGAAATATTTTTTTCTTTTAAAAGAAACACTGGTATTAAATAGAGCTTTTCCTTTACATACAATATTGGTATATACAAAACAAACACAGAACAAAGACAGATGCAAAAAAACCCCAAACAAATGACTTCAGAAGTTCTGAAGCTCAGGAATATTCTGGTACAGATCCAAAGTCTCTGGGTTTGAGAAAGCTCCCCGCTGCTCAACTTCTTTCCCTGCAATTATTTGCTTCACAGCTACCTCCACTTTCTTCCCATTTATTGTATACTGAAAAACAAAACCAGCAATGGCAAAATTACACTTTTCATGTAGTAGCTTTATGGAAATATCCATGATACCCCCACCGATCCCAGAATTCAATCAAAATTTAGCACAATGTCTTCCCTTCTGTTACACCCAGGGCACCAGAATCTCTCTTCTGAGAATCACTTGAAGAGTAAGTAGAATTCAAAGAAGAGTTTATATGTGATTTTAGTTTACTGTTCCTATTTGATATTACTATGAGAACATGATCAAGCTCTGACTTAAACCAATGAAACCAGATTAGAATCATGGTGTAAACACTCAAAATCTGTAATGTTTTGTGTTCTGACACATCCAATTGTCAAACAATTTTTAATTTTCTAAGGTGGGCTCAAAGCCCAAATCCATTGGGCTTTGGGAGAAGAAAACGATGACTTTTGTAGCTTAAATGGACAGTCTTTCTCTAATAGGGTAAAGTGAAACACTGAGCTTAAGTGGTCTTCAACATTAAAGTTTCAAAAGAAAGCATAACAAAGGTTTCACCTCCACATATAAATCACAAAAATTATATTACATAGTGTTATTCTGTAAGTAAGGACACTGCAGACAAAAAACCTAATTCTTCTCTTCCTGGCATCAGACCACTGCAACTTCTGACTAGTACAGCTCAGTAAGGAAGAACTATTCCAGTGTTAACAGCAATAATGTCAAGGCCCATTTTAGAAGACCATCTCTGCTTTTATAGGCTTTAATATGACCTTCCTTTGGGCTGGTACCACTGAGAACTTTTGGGGAACAACAACTTTAAAAAGCTGACCTCCAAATACCTCCTTAGTCTTGTCTGTCTGCTCTGGGAACAGAAACTGCACTTGCTTTACTGCTGAATCTGCTGATAGAGGAACCCAGGTTGGTCCTGGCCTCCAAAGCCACTGAAACTCCTCAGCTCCAGGCATCACCACTTTTCCTTAGAGATCTTCCAGAG
Organism: Phaethon lepturus; assembly: GCF_000687285.1. Taxonomy (NCBI): domain Eukaryota; kingdom Metazoa; phylum Chordata; class Aves; order Phaethontiformes; family Phaethontidae; genus Phaethon; species Phaethon lepturus. The sequence goes on along the minus strand of NW_010560504.1, from coordinate 42,626 downwards.
CCACACTGAATAATCCTCAACTCAATACACTCTTGCAATATTGATCTTCATACTAAATCAAACCTTTCCTTATTAAAACTGCTGAAGTCATGTGTAATCCTACCCTCCTGAACCACCTTAATCAATCACTCTTCCTCCTCAACGAGTAGCAACCTAATTTTCACAAGTTCTCAGAAACCAGAACGTCTCAGTGACCTGCAAGGGAACTGCCCTCTTTAAAAACAAAACAGATCGGACGGACTGTTCAGCAAAGTAAATTTGTTAACTTTCATCAGTAAACATCTTGTGGATGATGACCAGAAAGCTTATCTAGTCAGGACAGGACTAGAAAGATTCACACTAAGTTTGCAGTATATTTAACAGCTGGATATCTCATTAAAAATCATGCTTTGTATTACTGAAGTCCTAATCACTTCAGCACAGCTATACTATTTTCTACCAGCATACAGTGTCAGTACACAGGATTAGATTGCATTTTCAGATGAGGATTTAAATACATTTCTAAAAGTAGCAGAAAATAGAAAGGTTTCCCTTCCAAGCAAAGCTTTCAAAGAAAGATGGGAGACAGCTTTGATCACTTTACCACTGGCATATTTACCTGAAAGGTAATTAAAATTCACTCAATTGTTAAACTCAATTGTTAAGTGTGAACTGATTTATCTAAGCAGGCTTTCCTGAGGGGCAGCCCATCATAAACACCTCACTGCCATCAACTTCGTGCTGTACATTCAAGTGATTCAACACTTCATGCAAAAGACAAGTTGCAGCCCAGAAAATCTAGGCTTCACCATTTAACAGGTGCAGGGGATTTTCCACTCATGCAAAGATGACATTGAGCTACGTATTATTTGCCAACAGTGCCCTGAAACAGAAGTAACTCAACAGTCAGAACCGGATGGCTGCATGCACTACGGAGGCTGGCAGTCCTCAACCCTAGACCACGTCACACAAACCTACACTGGCAGGAAATGGGTATCAGAATGTCCAACGATTGGTACGAAGTCTTGAGCCTTTTCTCTAGACACACTGAAGTCTATGTGCAAATGGACTTGAGACAACTACACTCTGCACCCCCATTCTGCTGCTCAGAGAGCTGTTGAGGAGCTCTAGCATCAGTGCGGACCACAAAAAACAGGCATTCCAACTAGAGTTCACACAGCAAGGAAGAGCACTGTAGAGCAACACAGCTCCAGAAGACTGAGCATGCAGAACCTTTAGCTGTGCAAATTTCTGTCCCCCCTCTCATAAGCACAAAGATTTTACTTTAGTTACTGCTACAGTTAAGACAGTGATAGAGCTACAATTAAGCGGCTGAACAGACGTAAAAGTGAAATGGTTTACAAAATGATTTTATAAACGTGCTCTCAGCTTTCATAAGAGTGTCATTTGAAACAGGAAAACAAAAGCAAAATAAGCTTATGGGTAGCCAGAAAAGCTAAAGTTAAATTACCTTTTTAATATTTTCCTTTAAAAGGCTTAAGTATATATTACTGAGAAAACACAACACCTTTATAAAACTGAGAATGGGCATTTTTAGGCATTGTTAAAAAACAAAAACATGCTTAGCTGAAAAGGAGATGAAATGATGTTGCTAGGCAACATAGACAAACTATTTATAAAGCTTGAATACACTTTTGAGATGCTAAAATTTCCATGCATGTGGGTTTGAAGAGCAATGACAACTGCTCCTTAATTACTATTCAAGGTGACAAAGAAAAAAAGTAGGCAGCATTTTTCATGACATACCGGAATGCCTTTGGTTTCTAGAATGAGGCTTGGAACATGCCTGGCAGAAAGCGCTATACGTATTGCGTCTCGAATTCTTTTCACCAGATCCTCACTGAAAGCATAGTTTAATGCCATCTTCAGGAAGAGTATCACCCTCTCCTCCCCATCTTTGCTGTACTGTGGGACACAGAGGCTATCGGAAACCTCCTCAAAGGCTTCAACTGAAAATAAAGGAAGAGTCCTTATTAGCAGTTGCATTTGTATATCATTCTGGATGCACATTTTTTGTGGTTGCACCAAAAGAAGTATCACCTCCCCTGGAGCTGCAAAGGCAAAACAGATGTCCTGGCTAGGCTATTCTACAACGAGCTTCTGCTCTGGGTGCTCTGAAATTTTAACTCCTGCTCAGGTGAAAATCCAGGCTTAAGGACCTATATATATATATATAGGCCAAGGACAAAAAAAAATTTCTCTAACTTTTGGGGCAGACAGCAAGCTTTTACACTAAGCCATTTTCTTTGTCTTTCCTCACAAGTCCCATTGCTGCATAGACAGAAAACTAGCATGCCTGATCACACAAGAACAAGGAGTGGCAACAGGTCCTTAAGTCTCAGATTAGCACCTTTGTAGGCACACAGTTTTACCACCTTTCACAAGATAAACCTTCTTTGAAATATGAAGCACAAGCTCAAGTACTTCATCTAATTATTAAGAAAGATATAATAAAACCAGTGTCGAGAGTTTCTCAGGGCAGGGGAGGAAGAAAAGAAAAGCCTCAGAAGTTAGATATTCTCTTACAAATCTGCATGATATAATTAGTCTGTAAGACCTTATTAGATGAAAGCAACATCTTATGGAGATCACATCTCAACTACTCATCTCCAGTCCTACAGCTACTTCAGGAAAGCAACCAATTTCAAGTCTACAGAACACACTTTTACTGTTAATGCTAATATGCTCTGTACTGTCTTTCATGTGAAAAACGCCAAGTCTTTTATTACTTAATCCTTCTGAACACCTTTATAATGCTTACATTTCAGATTTAAGGCAACAATGTCATTACTGAAAGAGGTGGAAAGTTAATTTCATACCTATGTTATAGATTTCAGAACTTCCAAATCTTACTCCATTTGGATTTAATGTACCATCACTGAAAATCACACACAAAACAAAAGAAGCATTAAAATGTGATTAGAGTTTGATGAAAAGATAAATTGATCCAATTAACCACAGCTCTCATATGCAGTGAATATGTAGCCACATTAGAAACCAAATTTTAAAAGAATTTGATTAAAAAGGCATTTTGCTCATTAAAACGAAGTTGTACAGAGAACCTCAACATTATTCATTCACCTCCCCTAGTCCCTCCTTTTTCCAGTAGCCTTCAAATACACACTCACTGACAAAACAGACCAAGAATCTTTGTAGTACTCCATCATACTGCAATCGCATATCATTACTTTCTAGTCTCTTATAGCTGGAACTTGTGTTTCATATATAGCAGCTTCACACCATATATCTGTTGAGTACGTCTATTTGTGACAACGCCAGACAGCTTCAAGGCATTCACTCAACTTTGTTTCAAACAGTAACTTTTAAATGCAAGCAGAAAATTTAGCCACAGTTGTCATCTGGGATGTCTATGATTGCCAACAAGCACAACTTAATACCTGACCTTCTATAATTAAGTTTTGCTGTAAAGCAAGTCAGTGGCAAAGCCAAGACCAGAAGGCAAGTTTCCTGATTCACCACCTTGAATGTGCTGCTCTCTCAATTTGAACTCTTACAGATGATCATTATAAACCATGGAACACAAAACCCAGTCCAATACTGTCTTGTGTTCACATACACAAAAATGAGGTAGAACTTTGAAATGGGGTCCCTTCCCTCTAATCCAGCTGCTCTGATTAATTTAAGGGTTGAAATCCACAACACTGGATTTAACAAAATGAATATAAAGCTAACAGGCATGACGGAGAATCATGTACATCATGCTCTAAGGTGAAGTTTGCAAATTTTAACACTTACTCACTCAGAACACTTTCACCAAAATACTATACCTGCGACCCAGCATGACAATTCCTCCTGTCTTGGGATTGATTTTGCAGTAATCACCATGGGCCCAAACACCTATTAGAGAATGACAAAGGTTAAGCAGCTCATTTCTTATTCATCCAGTAACGGCTGACATTGGTGTAACTCAACTCATGTAACTTAGTAAGATAGACACAAAAACATGACATCAAATATACTTTGAGAACTACACACAGCAAATGTAGCAGTACTTAACTATGCAAACAATTCACATGGCATTTACTACAAAGAGCTAGCACACACAAGAGTAGTTCACATACTAGGATCAAACCCTAGCTTTTCTTCTGATTGCTTGTTTGCATGACTCCACAGCATCCTTTAGAAAATAGATGAATAGCTGCTCTGAACACCACACTGAGGAAACTGGAAGAATCTTCCACAAAGGTAACAATATTCCCACCAGTCTTTCTTGATCCTCTTCCTTTATGACATACAATTCTGTGCAAGAACCTTTCTGGGCTTGCAGAATAGGTCTCAACAATTCCCTAGGGAGTTTATATGCTTAATGTTCTTTATTTGTGTTAACTTCAAATCAGATATGACTTTTCAGAGCTAGAATAACTTTTGTATTATTTCTGAGATTGATATCACTACCGCAAACAGAAATACAAGCCAAATTTCTACTCAAATTTTTCTGAAGAAAAAGCAAACTTCAATTATTTGCACATGCATGTGCACATCAGACCATTTTCCATCTGTTACAACCTTAAGCCCATTTACAAGGAAAAAACAGAAAACGAGTTTCAGACAGAACCTCGGGACCACAGTGATTCCAGTCTAACAATTGACACAGATTCTCCCCCCACCCCCGCATTTATTGTTGTCAGGTTTACATGCAGACTGCAATTTCCACATTCCCTCAATTTTCCTATATGATTGTCTCCTGCTGCACATCCTGACTTCTCTTGTGAATCCACTCTATATTGCTGCTATTTATAAAAAGGCTTCCGTCTCCAAAAAGAAGCAGCTCGAGGTCCTGCTCCTCTGAAGCAGCAGGCAGAACGGAGTTCAGCATCGCTGTGCCACATAAGCAAAAACTCTGGGTGAGCAGGGTCCTCCACAATTATTAGGAAGAAAGCCTCCAGCCCACAGTACCTGTTCCTTTACTCTTACCACCACTGGAAGGCTGTATGAATGCAGAATATGCATGTCTGAGGCAGCATATACTTAAGCCTCATGCCTCGTCTGGAGTACAAGTCTTATGAGGAGCGGCTGAGGGAACTCAGGTTGTTTAGTCTGGAGAAGAGGAGACTGAGGGGAGACCTTATCGCTCTCTGCAACTACCTGAAAGGGGGTTGTGGTGAGGTGGGTGTTGGTCTCTTCTCCCAAGTAACTAGTGATAGGACAAGAGGAAATGGCCTCAAGTTGCGCCAGGGGAGGTTTAGATTGGATATTAGGAAAAATTTCTTCACTGAGAGGGTGGTCAGGCATTGGAACAGGCTGCCCAGGGAGGTGGTGGAGTCGCCATCTCTGGAAGTGTTCAAGAAACGTGTGGATGGGGCGCTTCAGGACATGGTTTAGGGGACATGGTGGCGCTGGATTAATGGTTGGACTTGATGATCTTGAAGGTCCTTTCCAACCTAATGATTCTGTGATTCTGTGATGAGATAGCAGGTCAGCTCTTATCCCTTGGGATTCACTCCTCCAGCTAGGCAGGAGCAGTTTGGCAGAGGTGCAGTGGCACTCGTTGATGGAGGATTGCTCCTGACCTATTCAGCACTTTCACACTCATGCCAAGCAGTCTTTGTCTGAACTACAGATTATCAGGCTGTTACAGTCCTATCTGCCTAATGAGAGCAGGAGCAAAATGGGATTGGAGCTTTCCAGAGATTCTTATTAAACTGATTTGGATCCATATTCAAAACAAAGCACTAGAAAATAGAGAGTGAGATGTTATGAAACATGCTGTGGAGTTCTCACCCTGGAAACCTAGATTCAAAGCTGCACCTGTTTATCACTGGGCAAGAATAAACCTGTACCTTCCTAGGAGCAGCAATACAGTCTACATCCTTGGTCAGTTTGAGCAATATCCAAAACCCTTCATTACATACCTGGGAATTTTGAAAAATAAGCTTTCCTGTATTTGTTTCCATTCTCATCATTCCAGAAGTGTGTAGGCTGACAGGGAATAGGCTTGGTACAAACCAGCTCTCCACTTTCGCCCCAAACTGGTTTTCCTGTTTACAAAGAAAGAGGTATTTTCTGCATTTCCCTTCAGTAAACAACACAGTACCAAAGCAAAGAACATCTACAGTTATTACTTACATGCCAGATGCTGATGTAGATATGAGATGAGCCGTGACTGGTGGTCTTAACAGCTTGTGTTCAATTCCCAAAATCATCCCTACCTTAACCTCAGTTAACTTTAGGAGAGTTAGACCACAGGGTGGAAGCCACCCTGGCATCCACAGCAACACAGCAAATTAGCACACACACCAGAGGCTAGAATTTGGTCTTGATGTGCTTTAGCAGAGTAATGGAAAAGGAGGGCCTTTCTACACATTGATTATCTTCACTAGAGTCCTGTACGACCCAGATCAGACGGATCCAGATGCAGTTTTTGTGCAACATGTTTCCAAAGTGAAATCAGCCATTTAACAGCTGACTGTTTACCCACCTGACAAAACTTAACATCATGTAACTACTGAATTTCATAAGTGTGCATAATATTTTGGATAATAGTTACCTTCATCGTTCCATGCTTCTACAGCCATCCCAAGATTTCTGGCCTGAATTTCTCCTTTGTAAACTGGAATTGTAACGTTCTGACCCATGAAACATGAAATTATATCTGTCCCACCTACAATAAAAGAAGTCCACTTAGAATACACAGTACTTTTTGGAAAAACCAAAACTGAAAACTACATAAGAACTCTAGAACAGCAAACTGCCACCTTTGCCGAATGCTTCTGATCCACATTAAGAAGCATAGAATAGACAGTATTATCTAGGATGTTATGTGGCTTTTAACAAAAGAAGGTTTCTTTTCTTATTTTGTATGTCTTTTTATACGTGTATGCCCTTCACACAGAAATATTCCTTAAGGCATAACTTTCCTGCTTCCAACAGTTTCTTTAACCTCATTTAAGGAAATTCCCATTTATATGAGAGAGAGAAAATAAACAGGCCCTACTTTACAGACTTAGATATTTAAGATCACTTAGAAATGTTTTTTTGTTTGTTTTCATTAAAGTAACCAGTCAAGCTATTTCACTCAATATTTACTTAGCTTTTGTATCTTATTCTCATTAGCAGAGGGGGGAGAAGCCATGCCTATAGGATGAACACTTATCTTAATGAAAATAGGTACTGTCAAAGAGCTTACTTAACTGGAATATTTATAGTCTTTCTAGGACCTCAAGGAAGTAGAATTGTAAGACACAAATCAATCACATTAGCTTTACTCAAAAACAGTCTTCTGCATTTGAGACTACTAATGTCTTATAAACAAGTAGTAAGTTCAAGATTCAGCACTACTCTAAGACCTGAGTCAGAGGTGACTTCGGTAGCAGAATAGTCAGACTTTAAAAATCAAACTAAACAGAGTTAAAAAGCCCTTTGAAAAAGTCAGTCCTCATTACAAAGCAGAATGAGGAGTTCTGTGGTGGACCTTATGTGACTAGAAGTTGCACCAGCTAGCGCTCCTCACAACAAACTGCACAGTATGTGGGCTTGATATTTCTCTAATTATATAATTTACAAAAAAATCTGTCTGCAGTGCCAATTACTTGGCACAAAAGAATTGAAACGGGAGCATGGAAAAACCTCTCCAAGAAGTATTTTCTGCTAAAGTCAGCTATTTGCAGAACAGTATGTTCTGTACGTTAATAGACTCTTTTCTTGATCTCACCCTGCTACCTCTCAGGACAGCCAGTCAAAATAAATGATCCTGCTTTAAAAAAGCTAAAACCCAAAACATTCACCATGTCAGAAACATACCACCTAAACAGCCTTTGAGTGCACGAGCTTCGTTATGGCACACTGAATTATGCAGAAAATCTCTGCACTAAAAAGACAATTAATTCCAGTTTAACTATAACCAAGCCTGAATGATCCAAGGCTTAAGCTTCCCAAATATATATCAGCAAACAAGCAAGAAGGAAACGCACAGGCAATGAACAGAATCAGTAAGATCCGTGCAGCATTAGAGCATCACCTGAAATGGATCCCAAGAGGACACTGCTTTTTATGTGTTTGTAGACATACTCATAACTTTGAGATTTGAGCGGTGATCCTGTAGACAGTATAGTGTGGAGTGTTTGGAGATTGTGCGTTTCACCTTAAAAAGTAGGAAATGAACAAAATAGGTTAAGGTAGAATTTTGACAAGAGTTTGTAACTATTTGTCACTACAATCCAGAATAATTAAAGGACTTTGTGACAAGATACAGGGCCAGAACCTGGCAAGGAAATGCAGGAGGGAGGATAGAAAGGATTCAACAGCTTTTTGAAGCTTACATGGTTTTAAATTTTTCTCTTCTAGAACAGCCAGCCACTTTGCACCCGTTCCAAGGATGGTGATCCTAGAGGGGAAAAAAAGTTTAAATGTTTTGCATATTTAAATATGCTAAGATTCTAAAGACCTGCAATTCCCATTGCAGTAAGCAGAGGCTGTTAGCAACACTGTACATTGATTAGTGAAGCAATTTTAAAGCTAAGTGCAAGGCACATCCTTTTGAGCAATCAAAATTAGTCAGATCGCATGTCATTCCTGCAGCTTTGAAACTTTTAATTCTATCTTTAAATATTAAGCAAAGCTTTCCCACCACACAGAAAACATTCACTTTCATTTACAGGAATTTGTAACTGCAGAACACTCCAAAGACATCACAAAATGTTATAATGTTTACTTCATTAATGGGCCTTAATTGCCACTAAGTTGTTTAACACAGAACTTCTGCCTTGTTACACTCTCGCATATAAAAATTTTGCCATTTCATGGCACAGTTTAACAAAGAATACTTCACTTTGAAGACAGCAGCCAGTGATTTTCTTAGATACCTGTTCAGTTTCCACCGATGAAAGTCTCAGCTGCAGGTGCCTAACCGAACATGAAATTTGGCCTAGCTAACTGAACAATTGAATTCTGCGCTTGCAAAAAGTGTTTTTAGAGCTCTCCAATACAACATAATTAAAACTTGAAACAAAGGCTGCACCCCTTCCTTACTCTATCAATGGAAGTGCTAGTTTAATCACAGAATCATTAAGATTGGAGAAGACCTTTAAGATGATCAAGTCCAATCATCAACCCAACACCACCATGCCCACTAACCCATGTCCTGAAGTGCCACGTCTACACGTTTTTTGAATACTTCCAGTGATGGTGACTCCATCACTTCCCTGGGCAGCCTGTTCCAATGTTTGACCACTCTCTCAGTAAAGAAATTTTTCCTAATATCTAGTCTAAACCTCCCCTGGTGCAATCTGAGGCCATTTCCTCTCGTTCTATTGCTAGTTGCTTGGGAGAAGAGACCAACAATGTTTCTGCTGACTTTCAGGAAATCCTCTACCCTGCTTTCTGCTAATTCATTTTATATTACAGCAATAAACTCACTCAAGAACATGCACAGAGGCAGGTAGGGGATACCATCTGAGCGCACAGAACACAGGCAATATGTACATCAATAGAACTTATTCTAAGATCCTGCTATCTTTGCTTTTACTCCAAAGGCAAGACGGAAGGTAGAACAGCTCTTGAGATACAGTTTCAGACAGAGAGAGGGCTATTCCAACACTATCAAAAGGGGATGTCTTCCTTTGCCATTTAGGCAGATGACAATTACTGAGAAGCTGCCACCTCTTGGGTAGGGACAGGGACAGGCTACTTGCACAAACACATGGGTGCACAGAGCAATTTGTCAGGTACGTGGGAACAGCACCGTGAGAGCCCACAGAAGTACACCGCTCCTCCAGTTATCATGTACCACAATCATGTGAACTATTTTTACCCTTGTGTAATCTCTTACTTTCCTTCCATGCTTCAAATGAGTGCTTATTTTACAGCTAGAATACATAATGCTTCTCTGTTTATTTTTAAGCTCTTTGACACTTCCTCTACAGCACATGTAGAGCCTAATCTCCTATTATTTCCTTCCAAATGCTACATAATTGGTGGATGGTGACTAAATAGAGTTCACTTGAACAGATCTTTAACTGATGTCCACATAAGTAATTTGAGATATCTTAATGATACTGTAAGAATATGCTATCTGAAGGAAAGTATGGCACATCTTCAGAGAAGTAAGGTAGTCTTAACATGTTGAAGCCTTTTTTTTAAATATGTAACATATGACTGAGTTGGGAACAGACTGCATTATGAAGTACCACACAGATGGCCACCACTTTTAGCACCAGTTTACAAAAGTGAGACATGCAGACACATTTCAGTTATCTTCACTTACCTTTGGCACATAGAAACAATGGTTAAAAATAAGCTGTGTTATTTCTTGATTCTAAATTTTTGCCTGTTGTTCTACTGGGGCTTTTTTTGGGTGGGGAGGGGTGTCTTAAGTTTGTGGTTTTGTTTTGTGTTGTGTTTGGGCTTTTTTACTGACAGCATTCTGCTAGGCATTAACCTTCAATTATAATAGCCAGAGACAAAATGTCAGTCTTTAAATATTACATGTCACGAAAGCTAAAGTGAAGTTTAAATCATTAATTATCAAGAGTTAAAAAGTGAATCTTTTGGCATCTACTTTCCACCACAAATTAATTCATTTTAATTATCAATTAAAAATGACACTCATTATTTTACCAGTATTATCAAGATCTACTCCTTGTATCAGTTGGCAAAACGGTAAAGTTACAAAAAAAAAAAGTCCAAGTTCAACCAGTGTACAAAGCTAAATAGCACCACAGGATTTTACAGCTATTTATCCGATACCTGCCATTTCTCTAGGCTTCAAGAAAGAGGGCACTGTGAGCCTTTTTAGACACAAAAAACTGTATAAAACAATTAACAAACAGCTCAACAGGGAGAATCAGGCATTATAGATTAAAAAGCAAACTATGAAAATATAAGCAACCCTGCTGAGCCTTTCCAGTCAATTTATGTCTTTAAGTCAAAGTGCTATATTGGGTCTTATGTTGAGCCACTTGAAATAAAGGATTCTTATTTTCTGAGTGTGCTGAGAAACTACTCTTCAGGTTGCTCCCAGTTACCGCCTTTTGAAAAGGCTGCTCTTGAAAACTAACTATTGAACCAAAATTTTTTGTTTGCCTGGAATCCAAACACTTGATTCAAGTTTGAAACAATCATCTCTTTGTCTCTTCTGCTCGCTCTCGAAGACTGTTTTAGTACAAAGTTTTAAAAAGTAGTTCCACTCAAGGCTAAGCCAAAAGATAAACTATGTCATGCTACATACTAGTTTCTGACCAAGACAATGACACCTTTAACAAGGTTGCTTGTATGCAATCATCATAACAGGAGCAAAGACTGTTATTCTTACATTTAATCTTGTTTACATACCCTAGTCGGTCAGTCAAGTCCCAGAGCACATTTGGTGATGGAATTAGAGGAGATCCATCATACAGGACCACTGAAGCTCCTGTAGCAAGTGCAGTCACTAACCAATTCCACATCATCCAGCCAGTCTGGAAAAAAGAAGATACCTACGTTAGCTTCTAACTTTGTCAGCTAGCCGTCCGCTTTCCTGGCAGCTCTATCACAGGATCAGGAGCATTACTTGCTGTCACATGCTGGTAGAAGAGCTACAGGCAACTAGAAAGTGATGGACAGGTGTAGCTTTTGGCCAAATCATCTGGACCAAAGCGTGCTCCCTGCCCTTATGCAAAAGGTGTCATCTTCCCCTCCACTTTCCTTGCCCAAATTTTTCCTGCTTTAAGAAACTGTTAAACCAACACCTGAGTTTATGCTCATCTCTGTTGATTACATTTAATCGTATTATTCAGGAATCTGAAATTAAGGCTGGAGCACTGTGTGTCATCTCACCTGCCCCAAGACTGGATCAGCCACATGTTGCTGATGGATGTCCATCTAACTTATCCTTAGAAGCACCTAATGAGATGGGGATTCCATGCCTCCCTGTACACATACCTTTAAAGAATGAGTCAAGAGACAGGACAACTTTGGGACAAGGTAATTATAATGATTCCTCCATGGAGATATTACAAACTGACTAGTAGTGTTACAGTTCAGAAAGGAACTCATGAGGAAAGACATTAGCCCTCTCAAACTGTTACAGTAATAGAAGACTTTGGAACAATCTTCTTTACCACAGCATTAGAAAAAAACAGCACATAACTGAACCCTACATAGATCAGTTTTATTCCCTTTCCTTCACTAAACTTAGAGTTGTACAGCTTCTTTCCTCCCCACCAAAACAAAGACCTAACAGAAATTCTCATCTTCAGTATGGTCAAGCCTTGCATGACACAAGAAGGTAGAGCCTGTTTTGCAGGTGATATCGATGAGGTAGTTGGATCAATAAATCTAAGATACTGTAAAAAGCAATCTGTTTTCCTCACTAATTCAATCAAACATTTAACATGGCTTTGACCTTTCATCAGAAAGGTCCCTGTTGCATTTTATTATTCCACCTGATTTTTTTAAACTCAGTTAAGTAGGCCAATCCCTTGCAGAGTGAAAATAAAACATACATTGAAATGTACCTGTTGTAGGAAAAGCTCTCCCACCTTTATAAGAAAATTATATTGAAGTGTTTTTTAAAATGCCTTAATAAGCCACACTTACCGTTGTATAGTACATAACAACATCATTGCTGGTCATGTTGCCATGAAGAATATGTTCCTTCAGATGCTGTATTAGTGTACCCTGAAAAAACACAGTGAAAAGAAAAATATAAGTTCACATAAATGAAAAGCAAAACTCTGACAGCACATTAAGACTTCAAAAAACCCTAATGTTGTCAATCCTTTGCAGGATGTACTCCAGAATTACAGGCAAATATTTCCTTTTAACCACAGCTAAAGTAAATTCCAGGGCCTATCTACAGCAGCAGCAACTGCATTCTCCATTTTCTCACATAACTAATCAGCGTCTCTCATTAGACCTCAGCAGTTCCCACTGCACATCACTTGTAATCCATGGAATAAAGAACTTCCTTCACTTCCAACTCTGCCCAGCCAGAGTTGCAGAGTACTCCATGCAGGCTATAATTTTAACAGCATGCTTTTACCAGTCAGATTTTCCAAGCTAAGCCCTTTGACAGTTTCATTTTCAGTATATCTAGGCAACTGGGAGGAATGAAGGACCTAGAGCTCTTACGGACTGCAGCAGCTGCTATATGTTAACTCTCTTTACCCAAGCTATCTTATCTATCAAGATCTAGGAGTTGAAAGACGAACTATACACATCTCTTGTAAACATTGAAGTGACTAGCAATGTGAAAAATCTCACTGCTCAAAGCATCGATATTAATGTAGTTAAATATATTACTTCCTTTTCTCTTTTGTTAGAAATGCCACTGAAATACCTTTCTGATCATCATTAAAGCATAACTTGTTAGTATGAACAAATTTACAAACTACTTCACTAAGTCACATCACTGCAGTGACAAATTAATGTGGTTGATTTTAACATAAAGATGCTTTTTGCATTTATGCAAGGACTTAAGAATGGAACTATTAAGAGTCTCATAAGCATGAAACAAGATTTATGCTGAAGGAAAATAGATTACAGATAAACATTTGAAATGAAAAAGAAGAGTCATTAAACTGGCACACGCTTTGGGAGAAAAGGCAGAAAACATTAAATAAAAATAAAGGAGTAAATCTTATTTTCTCTTTGCTACTCAAAGGAGCCAGGTCTGAATTCACCTGCTACTGTTTGAGTACACTAAGCTGTAACAATGCTGCCACCTAGCTATAGCTACCTTTTAAAAATAATAAAAAATATTTGGTATTTAGAAACACTGTGTCTAACTTAACAGTTAAGGTTGTCAAAAGAGTTGCAGATGTTAACATAATTACTCCATTTATAAAAGTAAGGACATTGCATCTGCAGGAGAATCTGAAGGAGCCAGACAAAGTAGTGAAATTAAAAGTCAAATTCAATTAAAATAAGTATTGGCTTTCTTTTTCTTCCATTTAGTTGTTGCTATTCCACAGTTTTGGAGCCAAAAGGAAATTTTTTAACAATTACTTTAGGTAGAGGCTATGAACTATTCCCCTACAAAATCTGGTAACTCTGGAAACAAAGGTATTGCGGTAGAAGGCATAACTGTTCTAAAGAGCTAATGGCCCAAGATGCTCTCTCAAGTTTCTTTACAGGACTTGTTTATTTATAGCACTTGTATGACCCTCAAAGTAAATCCTAAGCACTTAGCATTTCATGACACAGATCCGGTAGCTGATAAAAACTTACTGGTCTGCTTGTCTTCATTGGGCTTAACATACAGCTGATAAAGTGCTGAGCATCTGGAGTGTCAAAAATCAGTAGGCACTGTGTCTCCTGAGCCACACTACCAGCACGTAAGGGACCAGTGCTAAGTGGTTACACAGCTGAGAGAGAGCAGCTACTCATGGCTGCTGGTCCTGGTCTCAAACCAGCAGTGTTCTCTATACAGCACTGAGAAACAGTCTGAGCACAAAAAATCCTCAGGGCAATTTGCCTACAGTTCACACAAGAAGTTTGCAGCAGCGCAGCTATTTAAGCCCAAGTCTTGAGCGTCCTTACAATGGATACAAACAAACTGATTAGGATTTTGCCAAAAGAATTCTCTCCCTACATAGTTAGGAATATGGAATAACTGAAAAGGAGCCTGTATGAATGGGGTAAGAAGCAGAACCAACGTTTTTAGTACTTCAGAAAAACAATTACTCACTAATGTTCTTCAATAGCCCTCCAAATGTCTTTCTGTAGCACATCCAATTGTTCAGTACAATAACAGCTTTGCTTCCAAGACCAGAAAAATCTTACTCCCTCTGAGGCACTACTTTTTAAATCATCTGCCATGACCTGGCTTCATTTTCCTTATTTACATATGCTATTATACTCTGTTTCAAGAAAACAGTATGTGCAGAGAAAACAGACTAGAAACATACTGCAGAATTAGATAAACTGAGCTGTGAATCTAAAGCAACCTGCCTATTAGCATCTCTAAGACCAGTACAGTAACAAAACAGCATTGAAGCACACTGCAAATAAGCAACAATTGAGGTGTCTTTACTGAAATGTCATCTCTTCTTGCGTTTTTAACTATCACAATCAAACTTTGGTTATTGAGGCTGGAAAAGGAGACAAAGACCATGGGCTAATTCTGCTTTTGTCAAAATCAGTGAGAATCCTCCTGCTAATTACAGTAGAAACAAGATTAAGCCAAGAGCAGGGGAACTCAATCAAGCATGCAGAAGACATCTAAGAATTTCTTTGCATGGATTTTATTGTAGACCCTATTCAAACTGACACATACAACACATGCAACCCAAGGAAGCCTCTGATGCAACAATTTGCCTTTAGGCCAGAGGTGTTAGCGCCAGAACTTAAGGGGGGAAAAAAAAAATCACCCT
>NW_010560504.1:4196-27284 GCF_000687285.1 Phaethon lepturus | reverse complement strand
CAGCAGGAACACAGAATCCTCATAAATAACATATCCTATTCAACAGACCACTACATTCTCTCCTCCCCAGCAAGGATGAGTAGTCTGTATCTAAGCTCTAAGGTAGCTCTGTATGAACTGAAAAGATGATTAAGAGGCATGATTAAGAGGCATGATTAAGGGCAAGCTAAGCAGCCATACAGATAACATGGGAAGAGAAAGAACTTTATAACAGAGAAAAGTCCTGTTGTCTGATCTACATCTGTGTTTTTCATCTCCCTACTGTTTATCACGCATCGCTGAACAAAACACCTGTCTTGTTTTTGCTAATCCATCTTTGCAAGTACTTAACCAGTCTAAAGCCAGCACTGCTTCAAAACAACTGTCAAACTTCAAAAATATACCACCTTCTTTCTTCTTCACAAACATAGGATTTGTATCCCAAAGGGACCATTTTATGCATCACATGCTGCCTGGTATGATCTCCTATTGATAATATATAAAGCAAGAGTCTTTACAGGCAGCATGGGATTTGTCTGTGGGCAAATGCTCCAGTCCTTGCCATCAAAGAGAGGCGAGAACGCACACACTGTGGGTATAACATCAAAGCGATCCTGCCCTCAGGCTACCTAGACAACTCTATAGCCAGTCTCACAAGATCCTCATCCTGACTTTCAGAGCAAATAGCAGAAACAATGGACACTGGCTATAGTTGTGCAGCTGAATTTATACAAGTTGGTACAAATATGTTAGGCAACACATTCTGCCTGCCTTCAGGGGAAAAAACACTGCCTCTTATTAAGGACTCTACTAATGGCAGAGTTAAAGTTTCAACACTTTGCCTGACTGCTGGAGTCACTTCCTGAACTTTAGTTTAGAACGTGAATAGTAAATGAAAAGTACGTGAGCACAGGTGACTTTGGCAGTAGCGTCATACATACCTTTAGTCATAACAAGCCACTAAAGCAAATCTTCCATACAAAGCAAAACCTACATGCAAAGAGATAGTTAGCCTTCTGGCTTCCTTAAAAAAAAGACTGATGAGGATGACGTGCTCTGAACTGAGAAACATAGGGAATAAAGTTTAAGGTCAAAAAAATTCTAGGTAAAACCTGCAAGCTGCCTATGGGCCTCAACTTGACAGTGTCCAAAAATCAGTTCCAAGCACCAAATTCAAGTTCTTTGGCCTTTTTTCTACAAGTATCAGTTCGGCCAGTTCTACTAGTGCTTTTGTGACACGCACTTGCTCCTAAGAAAGAGCTGAAATCTGAAAGGTCTCCACACCAATCTCTAAACCAAATTATTTTATATCCTTAATCATCCGTATTTGCCTTCAGTCACATGCAAATAGAAAGTTTCATTACAAGTTACTGAAAAACTGTCAGCAATTCTTCCTGTACATAAGTACATTATGATAAGATAAAGGAAGAATATAACTCAGGTAGTTATATACAGATAGTGCAGCTCCAGGACAGAAGACATACCCCTGCTGAATGAACCATACATTTTGGTGCCCCTGTTGTGCCTGATGAATACATGATAAAGAGGGGATGACTGAAAGGCAGCTGTTCAAACTCCAGCTGGGGGGCCTGGTCTCCTTTCCCAGTAGCAAGGAAGTCTTCTAAAAAGACACTGCATAGAGGAGAACAAAGGAACATTTCAGAATTATTTTTTTTAAAAAGCATTACCCCAGCCCATATATAAGGTTAACTCTGTATCCATCAGTTCTTTTACAATAAACTATATACTTAAACTATATATATTATTTTTATTCCTAGTCTTTCTGCTCCATTTGAATTGCTAATTGTTTTGTTTCCTTTTTCTGATTTAAAATAAAACATTAGTATAATTTTGAGATGTAAAACAACAAAATGAAACCGATAAATCTGCACCTATGATCAACTGCTAGTCTTAACAGCTCAAAGCAGACTGGAACAATGTGGCCCTCAACACAAAATCTGGAACTCAACCATTTCCAAAAGGTATCTAACATTTAATCCAGACCAGCAAATAAGCAAAACAAATTATCTCTGAAAATGTCACTTAAATTATTAATTGTTAATTTCTGGAAGCCACTTTCTTCTCCCTGATATACCCTATTGAATTTTGTCTTCAACTGAGAACCATTAATACCAACAGATGTTTTGTAAAAGCAAACATCTGCAGCAACATACTACTTCTGTTTTCAGTGTGAAGCTGAACCCACATTAAGAAATCTAATTTTTGCAAATTCAAGAGGTCAGGCACTTTCAATAGCTACCAGCATCCATCATGATCCCTAGTTAGGACAGTCACAGCTCAAAGTTTCCATTACCTGTTTGGAATCTTAGAAATATCTATGGTTTCTCTTGAGGAGACATATGGAATCACCACCACTTTTTTTATATCTGGAAGCCCTGGAAGAAAGAAGGAAAAAAAAAAAAAAAATCATTTCCTACATTCAGTTACATAAGCTAAAGGTCTTTTCTGTCTGATTGGATTGTATACTGTAATGCACTAAGTAAAAGAAATAATTCTGACGCACCAAGTATCCGATATAGTTTTAAATGTTAATAAACGCCTAAAGACTAAATTGTTACCTAAGATACAATCACCTCAATGTTGCCAGCCTTTTAAAAATACATGTGTAAATCTGCAAGCTTTAGTGTTGTAATATCTCTTCATTTGTCTTCAGCAGCACTTCACTTGGGCTTAAAAAAAACCTGTATTATTAGTCCCTGCTGCCCCACTTACACTGCTGACTAATTTACGATGATATATTTGAGCTACGCTAGCAATAGACTGTAAGAATTACACAAAAGACTGGTTAGTTTTTACTCAAATCCATTCTGAAATTCTAAATGGCCACAGAGATACTACAGAGGAAGAAGGACAGCAACAAGCACTCAAAAATGTCACTTAGTGGCAGTGCAGCCTTTGAGTGCTCACAGAACTACAGCATAACTAAGACTAGATGGCATGCAGTGAAATACCTTTTACCACACTAAGCAGCTTTTCCAAGTGGTTATGTGCTTTGCCATTGTATACAACAGCTTCAACAGAGAAGATGAGCTTAGGCTGAATTTGGGAAAATCTGTCCAGTACACCCTAGGAACAAAGAGAAAAACAAGTTAAAAAAGTGAAATTGATTGTTACAGTAGGAAAACCCACCGGATGTTAAATGCAAATCTCAATTCAAGCAAGGAATAAGGACAGGATTTAGCAGGAGAATTGTTAAAAGGCTGCTCGCTTGCCTTTCACTCACTCAAAATCTTCAGAGTAGAACAGGTTTGTAACAATGTGTTTCATGACCCCCAAATATATCAACGAATAACAAAGATAAAATCACCACAGATGACAGACCATATGAAGGATCAAGTTCACAAAGCTATCAAAGCAGTTCAAAATCCACCTTTAGAATCAGACTTACAAACTCATCTAAAGAGGATAAGCACCTAACTGACGTGGGCGGGAGTCAGGCACTTAATTTACTTGAAGGTCCACAAGACTCCCGTCGGCATCTGCAGGCGAGCGCCCTGCACACCCCTGTAAACTGCCCCCGGTGCTGCGTTGGCAACGTACCGGTAGTCGGCTAGTCTGGGTGGGGGGAACCGACAGCCACCGGTCTTCTGGCAGATGCATTTATCATATGGTAAAGTGGCACCTCACGTGAACTGGCAGCTTTGTTCTGCTGCGATTAACAAAGGAAACCGTACCACTGATTTTTACCAGAACAACTGGATTTTGAAGACACATACATACTACCAACAAAAAACTACCACAGCTCCTTTAAAACTTCTGGGGCAAGACACATTCAAATGCTGTATTTTCAGGTTTCTCCTTCAGCTTACACTGTTTTCAGGAATTTACCATAGCTATTATCACATTTGAGAGAAAAACCCTTCTGGCATTTTTTTCCCCACGTACACTGCATGCAGCAGCCTACCAGAAATGGATCTTTTTGTATTCAACAGCAAGAAGCTAATCCTTTTAGTAAAAGCTCTCAGCACACAGTAATTTTTATCCCTCTCTAGCTACATTACTTGAAACATTAAGAACTACAAGATTACTCAATACTGTAAAATTGTCACCTAACTGTTCAAGAACAGTCTCCTAAATCATGTTGCTTAAAAAAAAAAAAAAAAAAAAAAATCAGACTTCAGTCATCTGCTTATTCTTCCTTTCCAGCATTCTTTATTCTTCTGTCTCCTGTTTTGTCCTCTACTTTGCAGTCAAAATGAGAGACAAATTATTACCAAATCAAAAGACAAATGCAAGAACATCACAACCAACTAATCTGTATTAAACTCCTCCTTTCCAAGCTGGGCTCATCAGGGTTGCAAGAAAGTCTATTGCAAAAGTATGGAGATCCTGTCCTGGCAACTTCTCCATGTTGTCCTTTTAGGAAAGCTCACTAAACACCACAGGTAAGGTACAGGGATATGACTAAACTTAAATATGCAACTGTCTGTTGAATATGTCACTTTCTAACGGCTTTCTCTCCTACTACCTGAAGATGCTTCTCTTCCTTCTTCATATCCTAAGAAAATACAATGCCAATGCATTGACACCTAACTTCAACAATTTAAGAAAATCCCCAGAAACAGTTTCAGTGGCAGAAGCAGCCACTGAACGCATTAGCTAACCAACTTAGAAATGTAGATTTAATTAATACATGAAAGTTACCTTCTAAAGGTGTATGAAATCTGATTTCCCACTATCTTAGTCATCTTAGCATACCCACTTCTTTGTACCATTTCTGAAGAATGGAACAAGCAGCCAAGTTACACACAGAGTGTGTATATACACACACACTAAGCACAGAGCATACACACTCCATACTAAGGGTACTCTAAAAGAAGAATCAAATCTGAAGAGAAGTGTGAATCAGAAAGAGATGACTACAATTCTCAGGGTCTTACTAATCCTGCTAACACACCCAGTTGGATTCATTAGCACTGGCAGGATCAAATCCCACAGGGTAGCTTGATGTGATACAAAGGGAATACAAACAGATGGAACATGTAATTGCTACACTGGAACTTTAATCCAACCAGATGGCTCAGCAAGGAATTGCTTTCATGAAAAGCTCAGGTATACCAGATACGGCTCATTCTGTTTGGTGAGCCTCAAATCCTGTACTAAAAATCATCCAGGGCTCCACGAATGGAGCTGCACTGACTTTGCTAGGGCTCACCAAAGGTTTCTCACATAGTTCTAAGAGTAGAGGCCCTTTTATACTTACATATCCAACAATTTCTTAT
Organism: Phaethon lepturus; assembly: GCF_000687285.1. Lineage (NCBI taxonomy): Eukaryota > Metazoa > Chordata > Aves > Phaethontiformes > Phaethontidae > Phaethon > Phaethon lepturus. The sequence goes on along the minus strand of NW_010560504.1, from coordinate 22,062 downwards.
GCCCAGGCCAAAAAGAACCACTTTCCTATTAATACACCTAAATGGGTAACAGGGACTAGAGAAACGAAGCAAAAGCTGCCAAGAGTGGCATTCTGCGTGGGAGGGAGTCCACTGGTTCTCTGACAGCAGATTTCCTGAACGCTTGCAAAGCCTTTGGATGTATGGCATTCACAGCCTGCAATGTGTAGGCAGTTCTGAAAGTGACATTTCTAAGCTTCACAAAACATATATACACAATTGGATTTGAAATGTTGAAAATGCTACACTATTAGCCAAAACACAAACAAAATTTTCATTTATGTTAACAGGACTAAAGGAACTGCACAGAAGGAGGAGTATCTTTTCTTTAGGGTAGAAGCCAATATCCCTGAGGACCTCTGCTATGTCCCTCATGATTTTAGGGTTGAATTCATGCCAACACATGCTGCCAACCCAAAGGAGAATAAATTATATCAATGGCACTGCTGCTCCAAGGCTAAGTTTCATTAAAAAACTATCACAAAAACTAAATAACGCTGGGCACTGAAAGTAACAGCACATCAACATGGACATAAAACATACCAGGGCTCTGTAATGCAAGCAAAATGAACAACCTTCCCCCAGACGAGATCAAATCACATTGCAAAGAAAATACTCCATACTGTCATTTTCTGAGCAAGCAGAAAGTATTTGTAGAACAGATTGATCATTACATGCTGTAATGATTTTTTTACTCATTTTTCCCCCCAATGATACAACCTCAAGCGTAAAAGTGGAATGTTGCTGCCCTCTAGCGCTAATCCAGACATGACAGTTCCATCCATTTAACCAACTACTGGGATTAAACACCAAGATTGAGGGTGTTCATATTATATTATATAATATATTATATTATATATTACCTAAAAATTCTGGTATTTTGTGTTCTGCAATGCACAAACAGTACATTCTCCAAATGCTTTCATGCAAACCTTTAGATAGAAGAAAGGTTCAACACTCCATTTTAGAAGTTATTTATATCTGTTGCTGCTTATGATGTATACTAAAGACTTTCCAAAGAAAGCAGAATATGTTCCCAAAGTTTCCAGAGCACACTAATATCTCTTTGGATATCATGATAACTTTTACCATATTTTACACGCATTTATTCCTACACTAAAAAGAGTTAAACAGGTTAGTGGTATTAGCCTGAAATCCCTCAACCTTGTTGGCAAACAGCCTCTGGAAAAGACCAACTGGGGCATTTCTCAGTTTACCCACACAGGAGGCAGAGGAAGGGACAGTTTAGGCAAAGAAAACTGGAGTGTGGCTAAGCAGCGCCGGGAAAGATTTGGGAAGGAAGGGCCAAGCCCCAGACAACTCTGTTGCACGGCTACTCATTTGCACTCATTTTATTTAATATAATAAAAGTTCACCAAGACTTTGTATTCCACCTGAAAATATCCCAACAGCGAGTTAGCTCAAGGTACTCAAATTACTATGCTGAAAGTCATTACTGACGACTGAAAGTATGGGGTTTTGTTCAGTTTGTGGTAGCTACAAGAAGTCTGGCGTACCTGGCTGTGCCAGGAGGTGGCAGTAAGACTACAGTGAACAGAAGCTATCTGCCACTTTAATTTATCACCTTCACATTTGTCTGAAACACAATGATAGCTTTTCTGGAACACGCAATAAGGCTACTCACATTAATGCCAAAATCTGGTGATGTTGAACTCCAGATAGCACCAATACTTGCAGCAGCCAGCATTGCTTCCACCGCATGAATGCTGTTTGGTAAGTAACCTATGGCAGAATTTGAATGGTTAGAAATGGAAGAAAACTAAAAAATATCAAAGCTTACAGTAACTATAATCTATACGAAAGCCAGTTTAAACAGATAAAAAATCCTAGACTGAAGCATCCTTTAAATTTGTAAGTTTTCCACACAATCATAATGTTCTCCTTTGAAGTAAAATCAGTTACGCAAGGAATTAGAAATAATTCCATTTATAAAAATAGTTGTTTTGTATCTACAAAGTTACTCCCAATTTAAAAAGGTTTCTGCTTAATTAATGAGACTTTCTGGATAAGAAGGCAGCATGCTCAAAAGAGGAACTGAGAGAGCGAGCAAGTTTGAGAATTGAACAGGCTACACGGAGACTGAGAATACAGCACCGTGCAGAAGAATAGAACAACTCCATAGAAACATAACCATTAGGAGGAATGACTATCTGGAAGGAAAGATTATAAATACTCAGTGACTACAATATACATTGGTTTATACCATAAATAAAGCAGAGATTCAGATTTACAAAGCTAAACTTTGGCTGGTAGGCACTGCCAGAATCTTAAACACGAACAAGCAAAACCAGTGTCCCAGCTGATAAGGGAACAGTACAGTGGGACAAGCCCTGGAACATTCCCACATAAATGTAGCTCTTCAGGTTTATCTCATCAGCTTGCAGCAGAATTTAAAGATTCAAACTCACTTTATCAAGGCATACAGAAGAAATTAACGTCAAGAAAGTTAGATTTTAAATGGGCTCAACCTGAGCAATTCCTCTCCAGAAGGTACTGGGTGACAGACTGACTCTCAGCTGATCAGAATCCAACCCACAAATTAAAACATGCAGCTGAAATTCACAAACTACACTAAAGTAGATCAAAGACCCGGAGTTTCGGATTATCCTTTTTATGCAACTGAGAGATATCAAAGTACTTAAAAGAAGGCACAAGACAGGTCTAATTGCAGTACTTTGACATCTAATTAGAACTTGGTATTTGAAAGCAAGCAACAAAAATGCTTTCCAACCCATTTAACAAAACTGGTGAGCACTGACAGCTCTTGAACCTCAGTGCAAGTCGCAGGTGCTCCGCGAGTATCTAGCAGAAACTCACTAGTGCCAGGCACTTTTCAAAGAAATGTATTTATGGATGTATTTTTCAGAACAAGAACTAAGATCATGGACCTTAACAGCAATTTCTGTCATGTTAACTTCATCAAGCAGGAGGGTACTGAGGTTTATTTTTGCCAGTTTCTCTACACACCTTGAAAATCCACCCTTTCATTCAAGTCTGTAAAAAGTAGACTTAAAAAATTTAAAGTCTTAATTTAGACCAAGATTTTTCTTCACAATTCAAAATCAGTGAAATCAGTTTCTTAAACCAACTCAATCACTTCAGTTAATCTCTAAGATGCTGTGCTTTGGGGAGTAGCAACTTTGAAAACAGCATTATGACTTATGCACAAAAATTTCTGGATAAAAACACACAACAGTGAATAAAAACCTCATACCATGTTAAGATATAAATTACTCCCTAGAACTGTCTACAGTTTGTGGCATTTTCTTCAGTGAAGTTCTTAAGGTCATAAAGTGCAGCAAAACCTCATGCCCATAAAGGCCCTGTTTATTTTGCTATTTTTCCCTTAGGGTGAAGGTTTATGATACAAGGTACAGTATCCCAAAATTTTAGTGATTTATCTTTAAGAGAAATCTTCCTTCCTAAACAATAATTTGAAATATATGAACTAAATGTCTAAGAATACTAAAATGTCATTTTGTGTGATGGAAGCAGTTCTTTAATTGATGCCAAGTATTTCCACTGAGCATTTCTTGGATGGGAGTATCAGCAGGCCAGAGTGCAACAAGAACTAAAAGATGTTTCTTCATGCTTTGGAACAGTTATTACCTTGCCATAGCTTACAAGCATCAGTTCTATTATAAGAAGTCCTCCTCTTCACCACTCCTACAAAAGCCCTCGAGGCAAGAACACAAGTCTCTGTGTATGATTGTGAGCCAGACAATTAAATCATTACTTTAATTTTTCAGTTGGCTTTGAGGTGGTGGTTGAGTTTTAGAGGATATGAGCCAAAACTGCCAAAAGGTATGAAACACACAAGGCAACTTACTCTGCATTTCTGTATCTTTACTCAATCACTGCAGGCAGCCAGCCTGCTCACTGGGATTTTCACATATTTGTCATAACCCACGACACCAGGTATTATGAATAAAAATGCAGTCTGTTCTGGAAAGAGAGCCTCCAAACATAGCAACGTAAGGACTCATGTTGCTTCTCTCAACAGCTCCCAACTCTAAATGACATAAATTACTTCTCCTGTCAGTCTTTCAGATTAAAACTGGATTCTCGGAAATAAAAATTATTTCTCTCTCTCTCACATCAGAGATTCTGCAAACCAATTACAGCAACTGTCATGTATGTGAGACTCCCTGCATTTGACTATGCAGTTTGAGATATCAACTGACTCCTCAAAGCATTCAGTAGGCTGACGCAGGTCATAAGTGTCTAAAACTTGATATGCAGGAATGTTGCTGACACAGAGGATGACAAATCCAATTTTTAACTGGGTTCACATTAGGGGGTCACAGAACAGTGATGTATGTACAGAAGCTCTGTACTACAGAAGAATAATGGCCTAGTTAATTTAAATATGCATCATATATTTGTTCATATATTTAACTAGAGCCTCCATGTTCCTCAATGTGATATTTCAGCTAAGGATCAAAACCAGCATTTGTCAACCTGGGTAAAGTCTACAGAAGGTAGTTCTCTATCTGTGTCTTAACTTACCCCTTTCTTGAAGCTGGTGAGAAAGGTGGAAACTACCTTCTGTTATTAGAAAGAAGAGGCTCTTCATACCCTCTTTGGGTGAACTAGAAAGCAATTGAACAGAGGGCTCAAAACAGGAGTTGGAAACCCAGCAACCAGGAATCCAGAGTGTGTTATACCAAGGGTCCTAGCAGCACTCCTCCTGACTCATTAAGTATGCATAAAATCTCCATAATAAAGAAATAAAAGCTTTACTTTAACACAAAACCTGTGGCAAATCTCTAAACAGGACAAGTGATATCTTGAAAACACTGCATAGATTTTTTTTTTTTTTTTTGAGAAGCACTTACAGCCTGATATGCTCAGGACAAGCATTTTCTGTCAGTTACTATTTATTTAATCTAGCGTACACCAAGATTAAATTTAGATTTGTTCATTTACACTACAGCACTGTACCTACAGAATAGGTGAAAACTGTAGTCAGAAAATTTCTGGTATAATCATGCTGGAAACTATGTCAAAAGTCTCATTTATCAGAGTTCTGAGAACACATGCCCTGCAAGCATCTAATGCCTTCATGACATAGAATAAACGTGTACTCAGAAACAGAGGCATCCAAACATTTGTAGTCATCAGAATGAAAAAATACCACCAAAACACAAAACCAAAATTGGACCCCTGCATCAAAAAATTTAGTTCACACCATGAAAGAATGCATCAGGAGGAAGCAAAGTAGGGAGTTGCAACTGAAATGTCCTCTCAATGGCTTATACTATTGATCTACACCAGCTCTCATTTCAAAGACCAGATTTTCAGTTTCTCCTTCTGATGTTAATGTAGCATTTCATACTCCTGTAAGACTTTAAAGTGGTCATCCTACCTAACATTACCGTGGCCTGAGACTATTCGTAACATGCTAATCTTCTTACAAAGCTAGCTTTAAAACCCACGTAAGCAACTAGGGCTAATACAGTTACTATAGATAAAATACCAGCTTTAAACAATGTAATTCATTGCTGTTTTGTTGAGGATTTTTTGTGCGAACACACGGGGAAGATTAGTTTGTTTTTAACAGCTGACTTGTAATAGAACAAAGCCGGCTACAGGGATATAATAGAAGCAACCTATCCAGAGATGAAAACCACAGATACTTCCAGTTTTATTTTATTCCTGCTACAGTCATTGTTATTTGCCAAACAGATGGCCAGCGGGAGACCACAAGTACTTCACACTTGGATTTGTGTAGCTTGGATTAGGTATCATTATCTGTTTCTTCTAACTGTTCAAGCATCATTGACAGTACTGCAAGACATCTTTAGAAAAGGTATGTTTCACCACACATCTGCTTCAATTACATTTACTAAGTGCTATCTCCTTGGTAATGGAAAGGGAAAATTGGGATGAAATAAAGCTGAAAGAGTGCTGACGTTGCTGCTTGTCCGCCCACATTCACCTACCTCCAACTTTAACATACTATTACTGTCACGATGCAATCATAAACTGTATTGAACAAACTAGGGGATATGTTAAGTATAATGAAAAGCTAAAGTAGTCTTGTCTTAGAGGCATTAAAGCACGGAGATGAAATTCATAAGATGACAATGTTGATGGTCTTACATATCATTCTAACAGCTCAAGATTTTAAGTGATTTTAAGAGAAAGTGGCAACAAAGGGCATCAGAACCTGGCAAGCTGAACTAGGTGTTAGGCAACTACAATAAAATAAATAAAATATCTCCCTTCTATTTAAAGGCTGATTTTTCAGAAGCTGTAAAAGCATACCCTGTATTATTGCTACAAGCCAGATGAAGAATCACCCTTTCTTCCACCACCTGCTATAAATTTGGGAACAAATTAGGTCCCAATGGATTTTGGCAAGCTTTGGAGAGCCTGATCTTTGGTATCATAAGTGAGTGTATGACTCAAACTTTCCCATCTAACACTCAACATCTCTCCCCCATTTCAACTTGGGATTTGGAAAAAAGCCTACAGCCTCAATCTCTGACTGATGTTACAGTTCAGCTCTTCCAAGGACTGCCAATATCCTCTGACATAGGAGAGAAACACATGAAAGAAGTTGAGACCAAATTTCAAAAAATATATATGCATATAAATAGCTGGATTTCTTTCAAAGGGAAGCTCTCCCTAGATATGGGCTGCTGCCCAAGGCAAAGCAATCTGTCAGAGTCAGGAGTCTAGGACTGGGGGCACCAGGGGAAGGGAAGGAGAGGGAACTGCGCAACAGCTCAACTGATGGGAGCTGATAGGGGTTCATCTGACTGAAGATTACAAGGAAAAAGAGTCTCTCACCAACCAGGGTAAGAGGGCAGAGTGGAATCAAGTAGAATGTGAGAAATCGCCCACAAGAAAAAGCATGTGAAGACTCCGGATAATTTAGAAAGCTCTACCTGAGCCCAAAGACATACCATGATTTTAAGGAAACAAAGAGGTTGCATAGATTCATCAATCTTTTCTGTTGTCAAAAGTAAAGGGCTTTGTAAGGACTCCAAGCTCAATGCAAACCTGCTTCCACAAATAAGCTATAACTGCTTGTAAAGATGTGCTTAAGCAATTGAAACACCCAAGGGGCTCAGCACAGGTACTTGGTACCTACAGCAGCTGGGCAGAAAGGTCCCTGCTGTGGCAGTGCCAGACAGGAAACTTGCTCAGGAAACGCACAAAAAGGCCAAGGGCAAAAACAGAGCTGCAGCTTACTCAAAGGAGAGCTTAACTGCACAGCTTTAGGGAGCTGGGATCCAAACAACGTTTTTCATTGTATTTTCAATTTATTTGTTTCCTCTTTTGTTTGTTTTGGTTGGTTTGTTTTTTAAACAGTGACACCACCAGATAGCCAGAGACTGCAATTTGTACCTCTTGAAATCGCTAAAAAAATCCTTCCAGGCTTCCTGTTGGGAGTCACACACATTTTCTCTCCCAGGAACAGGACATTAAAGTGCACAGTTAAAACCCTACCCTTTATGTGGAAGGAAGCCCTCACATTAAGGATGAATTTTCAACAAACTTGGTATTGACATCTTCTGCAAGCCTGTAAAACAACCGTATAAATAAGCAGTATCTAAAGCATACTATTTTATTCATATAATTTTTTTCAAAGTATCAACTATGCTTTTTAATTTATTTTGTGAAGAGGTAAGCCAGCTGCCAGAACCACAAACAAGATTCAAGACTCAGCTAGCCTCCAGTTGTGCTAAGCAAAATACTGTCATTAACTAAATGGAACTATTAAAATGATGATAATAGATTAGCTTAATTGTTTGCACCACTTACTACAACTATATTTCAATAGCACTTTTTCTCCAGCTGCAAAGCTCATTTCCCCTACATAGCATACCTTACTAAGGACTGCTCACAACATGAGCACAAAACAGCACCATGTTTAGTCTTTCCCCAGACACTGTATTTTTTACTGGTTTTCGTTAGAAGAGTTCTAGCAGTGATAACCAGGTTACAAACAGGACTTTAATTTGCACCTTAGGGTGTGATTGTACCCCTGTACTCATCCCTGGTGAGTCTACACCTCAAATACTGTGTTCAGTTTTTGGCCCCTCACCAGAAGGACATTGAGGTGCTGGAGCGTGTTCAGAGAAGGGCAACAAAGCTGGTGAGGGGTCTGGAGCACAAGTCTTACAAGGAACAGCTGAGGGAACTGGGGTTGTTCAGCCTGGAGAAGAGGAGGCTGAGGGGAGACCTTATCACCCTCTACAACTACCTGAAAGGTGGTTGTGGTGAGGTGGGTGTTAGTCTCTTCCCCCAAGTAACTAGCAACAGAACAAGAGGAAATGGCCTCAAGTTGCACCAGAGGAGATTTAGATTGGATATTAGGAAAAATTTCTTTACGGAGAGAGCGGTCAAGTTTTGGAACAAGCTGCCCAGGGAGGTGGAGTCACCATCACTGAAAGTGTTCAAAAAAATGTGTAGACATGGCACTTTAGGACACGGTTTAGTGGGCATGGTGATGTTGCATTGATGGTTGGACTTGATGATCTTAGAGGTCTTTGCCAACCTTAATGATTCTGTGTGATTAAAACACAAAACAATCTCACATAGATAAAATTCTTTAATCTTAATTCAGAATGAATATTCTCATTAAACATGACTGCACCTGGTCATACTTAAACATTAGTATTATGTCTGTTACCCTAGTGAACAATGTTTTCTTCCTGGATGTTAAAAACCTCTCATTTAGCATCAGACATCAATATGCAAAATCTAAAACAAGCAGACTTTAACCCAAGAATTAGGACAGCAAAGAACAGCAGCTTTCTACTCACAGGAATACACCAAAGCTATAGCTTTGCTACTCACAAGTTTACAGCTACTGTTCTCCCCCACCATAGTGTATTCATACACACAGTTTTCATTCACACAAAATATGGAAACATATCCAGTATCTTCTGCACTGTCCATCACTTTCCCACACGTGCTGGTTTTGGCTGGGATAGGGTTAATTTTCTACATAGTAGCTACTACGGGGCTATGGTTTGGATTTGTGCTGAAAACAGTGTTGGTAATAGAGGGATGTCTTAATCTTTATCTCAACCCACAAGTTCTCACTTTTACTCTTCCAATTCTCTCCCCAATCCCACCGAGGGGGGAGTGAGCAAGCGGCTGTGTGGTGCTTAGTTGCCACCCGGGGTTAAACCACACCACCACAACACATTTCATCATATTATGGGATCTGAAATTGGTACAGAGCACTCTTCTTGCCACTTAGGCATGAGATTTAATCCTTCAGTTTAGCATAACCAGCAATACACATGGAAGAACCGTTCTGAGCCCTGTTACAACTTTTTACTTTTAAAACAATAAGGAACAGTTTATTAAATCCTTACAAGCAGTCTACAGAACAGAGTATCTGAATTTGTTTTGTACACACCAGAGAAATTTAATTGCAAAATTCAAAGAGTGCATTCTGTGTGCTCCAAGATGACAGACAATTACAGGAAGCATTAAGAGGGGGTCAACAAAAACCCATCTAGGTCTTTGATTGGTTTCATGATGTCCAAGTTTCCAGTTTTACATATAATTAGATATTGTTTTGCCAATGTGTTTGGTGCAACCTTTTAAAATACAGGCAATCCACTTTTACCGTTTGATGTACACAAAGGATAGCTGGTAAGAAACATAACACTTAAGTTCTAAATACTCAAACTTTGTGGAATGCAAGTTTTCCTATTCATTAGTTGGGTTTCAGGCAGAGACTGTTGCTCCTCAACAAGTTATCAGATATGAACATGACAGTGTTAAGACTGAAAATGGAGACAACATTAGAGAATCTTAACTTAGTCTTCATTCAGACAAGCCTTTCTGACTTCACTGGCTGGTTTATACCCAATTAAGGATTTAGCTCTAATTCTATGTAAAAAACCAAGCCATCAGTTGTGACAACTAAATGTTCAGTTACCAGTTCTGTAGAATACTCCTATCATACACATGAAGTATGAGCTCCGTTGAGTACATTTTATATTTTCAGGTCGTATTTGTGGGTTTAATAAAAACAAAAATGCATACCCTTCTGAACCATTTTGAAGACATGGGTTCCAGTTCTGATTTGTAACATGCAGAAAACAAACCAAATAGTTTCATCACTTTGGGTTTGCATCATATAAGAATTTACACATACTTAGGATAATGGCCAAGTATTGCTCAAAGAACATTTGAGCGATTCCAGTAGTAAGATGAATATGCGCATCAGTAGAACTACCAGGTAGGAATGAAAAAGCTTCAAGTATATTAGTTTTGACTTGCACCACACTGACAAAACTGAAGTGCATATGTTACAGGGCACATGAAGTGCAGTACATGAAGTTCCAGCTCAGCTGGAAGATCAAAACCAGCAATTTAGAAACAAATTGACTGAGGCCAGCAACTTTCTATGCCTGGACTGTGTACTGTACAAGCTGTTCACAAGACAAAAAAATCTAGATAGAAGAATCTGCATGACAGTCTTCTGACAGGAAATCTTACTTTAGAAATTTTTGTGAGGTATTGAAAGGATCACAAGGTTCTAGCTACTAAGCTCTGCATTGGTACGACTTGAAAAGTTACCGCTCACCAACACCACCTCACTACCACCATTCTGGAAACCACTATACCCAAAGGCACCGGTGGCAGAAGGTAGTACAAGTCCATTCCTCAACAACTGCAACTCACAGTGCACCATACTACTTGGGGCCATAAGGTCAGTAATTGCCAGCTGGCACCAGAAAAACCAACCTGAGACCATAATTTCCAAGACTGCCCCCATGTGAATCTGCCAGACCTTGTGAGTCAAAGTTCAGCTAGATGCAAAGCTTCCATCGCTTCTGCTTCCATGGAGAGCTTATGAAACAGACCTTAGTGAAGCTATAAATAAGGTATTTTCCTTCCCCCTCTAGTGCTAGAGAACTTGCAGGTTAATCCAGGTTCCTTCCCTCTAGAAGCATATTTCATACAAATGTAAATATAGCACCATAAGAGCCTTTTCTTTAGAATGTTTCTGTGAAATACTATTTCATATTCATGTTTTTATAACCTTGACTACTCACTTGTGTATTTCAAGTGAATTTCACCTCTTGTTCCTTCAGAAAAAAGTTACTCACCCACAACTCTGTCTCCTACTTTTACTCCCATCTTCCTCATGGCTGCAGCATACAAAGCTACAGCTTGTCTCAGTTCTTCAAAAGTAACTTTCAAGATTTCTTCTTTGCCTTCCTCTGAGGACAGGAGATTAAAACAACCAGTCAAAAATTACGCATTGCAACATAAGTCAAGTCCAGTACAAACAACTAATTCTGGGAGAAAAAGAATACGAAGGAATTTTAGAAGTAGAGTTTCCACTAGTAATTACACTTTTTGCTTTTCAAGTTCCTCTTATGCTGTAGCAAGCTTTTCTTTTTAATGGGAATCAAATATTAAGCAGTAGTATTCATTCAGCAAGCACCAGGACATTCTTAAAGACTTATCTTATTCTTGAAGACTGCATCTGCAAAAATGCAAACTATTCACTGGCAAAAGGTATACTCTCAAAGAGCACCCATGATAGACTACACTCAAAGGTACTTTCTAACATGGAAAGAACCACCTCGTCTTCCCTTTTTGCTCAGTTGTCTCATTAGGTCTAGGAAGCAGCAGCAAGGTGCCAACTTCAGGTTTTATCATGGCAAGCCACTGTTGACTAGAAAATCATGCACATATAGTTACTAAGGTCTGACTTTCAATACATCTTAAATGTATCTTTCAATACATTTTAAAACATCTACATTTGCAAACATACCACAAAGCAAATAAACTGAACTGGACTCCATTCATCTCTGACAAGATCTGCAGGGTGTTTTCATTTTTGTACTGAATGTCAGATGTTACACATGCTGTTAATAAATCACTTCTGAAAAAAGTTTAAAAATCTAAATGTTATTAAAGGCAAAATTTTTAAAGGCAAAGTTTGTCATCTTAGAGGTCTCTTTCTCCATGTGTACTTCCTCAGTGTGACTCCTGCAAACCATTTGGCCTGTCCTGCTTCCACTATGCAGCACTTCTTATGAAAAGACAACAAAAAATGTACTGCATACCCTGGTACAGCAGGCCATTGCAGAACAGCTACCAGTCTGAAGAGTATTTCCTTAAGCAGGGAACAGTATTTTTACTCTTTTGCCTTCTTAGACTTTCATCCCAGTACCTCTGGACTTAAATGGAGCAAGAGAGCAGGTTGTGATGGGAAACAACACAGAAATCAATGTAACATAAGCTGAGCCAAGGACAGATTCTGTGTTCCCACAGAACGGGACTGATGTTGCTCCATGACTAAAGCCCCCAGGAGAAGGGAGTCACAAATGAAAGATTCACAGTGGGAGCCAGTAACAAGTGAAATCGTTTAGGAAAGTTACAGTTACATTCCTATGCTCTATTACACCCACATTGCTCCCACAGAATCATCCCTAGTGAATACACAAACCTGACACAGGCTCCCTAAACACCACTCTGACCTAGCAGCGAGGGGTTAACAAAAAAATACTCTGACTTAAGTGATCTTAAGAAGATTAGCTACAGCAGAAGGTCATGAAAAGAAATGCATATGGAAGTCTGTTCACCACAGAGAAGTAAATGTGTTCATTTACATTTACATGTAAATTCACTCCAATGCTGATACAGTATTCAACTAGAAAATAGTTTTGCTCCTTTTGGTATCATCACTTGTGATTATGCAACACAAAGCACAGTGAGTCTCCAGTATACCCCATGACTTCCTAATAAGAAACAGTATCTACAGGGACAATGTAATCACATATCAAACCAAATAAACACTAAGTTGATAATAATTCCTTCAATAATTTGAACTTAAAGTATTTAACTCCACTTTTTCCTCAAGTTGCACGTTTAGCTTTTAACATTAACAATTCAATCACATCAGTTCTACATACATTTTGAGTTGACTTACTAAGCAGTGTTTGGCTTTCCATTGGTGCCCAAGAAGTGCTTAACTACATTGATTTTTCCTCCATTAAATAATATATGAGAAGCTTTTCTAATGATCTCAAAATTTGAAACTGATGAGTTCATCACTTCGAAGCCAGCTTTCTGCTACAAACCTCTTTTCTCTCAGACTTCACCAGATCAATTCTTATTACACCAGAACTGGGTCACAGATTTTCCCATTCTCTGAGCTGGTAGTTGATTTTATATACATATATGATCAGAGAGGTTTCTTTCAGTACCTCTAAGCAGTAAAATGCAACTAGTATTTTTTCTTCAGCAGTAAGCTTACAGAAGATTCTGTTGTCTCATGTTGTTTTTAAACAGTTATCAGAACAGTAATACATACATAATTCAAAAACTGATCTCCATGAGTCAGAAATCAGAAACTAAGACTTTTAACACCTACACAATAAATCCATAGCTCTGCATCATTTTCTCTGCTAACGAGCTGTAAGACTGCATTGTTTATTGTTAAGCTATTAAGATGAATCACCACTTGGTCAGTCTTATGATAAGGATTATTATGATAAGGATTAAGTCCAGCAAAAGGGAAGCTCAGAACAACTCACTAAGGAAGCACTTGCACACCTGCACAGAAGCTAATCCCATCTAACAGAGATTAGAACTGTTTTTTTTAAAGTTACCAAAGACAGCAGATATAGGGAAGGTACTTTATTGCCTTAACATTACCATCCTCATTATGAGCATACTCAGATTTTACTTAAATCTTCTCCAGTATAACAAAAAAAATTAAGACAGAGCTTTAGTGTTCCAGAAAAGTGAAATTCCAAGTCTTCCATGCATGTAACTGTCCTTCCTTTCTGCATTGTCAAAAGCAGAGTTAATTCTTGCCTACACGCCTTATAGTCCTGAGTATTCCTAAGATAAAAGGCACAGGAAGAAGGTGGGAAGGACAGTATCAAGCAACAGTGCCAAAACACTTCCTGAAGGCAAGCATTAGGCAAGTGTTTATGACAAGTGTGGAGTAATAGCTCAAATATCAACGGATGCTAAACACAGCATGATCTCCACTACCTTAATGCAGTCAAATACATTTCAAGAAAACTTAATTTAGTTTGCCAGACTTTTCAGAACTATCTATATTCCCAGAGCATGTTTTGTTGGTTTTTGCAGAGCTGTATTTTTGCAGTCTTTTCTCTTCATCCAAGCCAGCTTATTTTAAGGTTTCATAAAAAGCAGAGCTGTTTTATAAGGCCTAGTCCTGTGAATTATAAATAAAAGGCATTAATTCTTTCTTACTTGCTGCATACAGTGCAATCTTGTCATTGTCCTTGTGCTTCAGGAGATTTTCTGCATAGTTCAGACGGCTACCTTTAAACCATTCCGGGACATCTGCGATACTTTTGGATGTATCAACCACCTGAAAAACAACATATTACATTCCTGGAAAACCAATACAATTTCTTTCTCAGAGCATTGTACAGAAATCAGCGAATTAATTCCAAGCTCTTTATACACTCTATTAGGCAAGAGCCATTTCTCCCAGCTTGCAGATGGCAAACAGGCACTAGATCCCGTAATTACAGGCCTGAAAAGATTGATTATTTGTCAGCTATCACAAGCAAAGACATCATTATAACAAAACTAGAACGAGTCCCTGGCTGACAGTTCTACCTTCAGCCCAGTCCTAAATACACCAGTGAAGCAAACCATTACAGCTACATCCAGACCACAAAGATACGTGCAAACCACAGTGCACACTGGGGTTTTGCCTCTGGGAACATCCCGAACAGCGACTGAGCTACAGCATATTGTAGCTCTCTACCAGGCCATAGGCTCCAGCCTCCCTGGTGTGAGCACCCAGTCTTCCCCAGCATGAGTCAGAAGGGAGAAGCCAACACCAGGAACTTAGACAATGGTAATTCAAATCAACCTTAGGCTGAATAAGTGACCTGTAGAGTCAAACATAACTATAGAGTTCAAGCTCTTTATTCCAATTCTCCATTTTTTTAATGATTAAGTCACAGTAAGCATTTAAGTACTCCACAGCTTCATCCAGAGTGCAGAAATACATTTCTATCATCCTTGATTTGCTGTTTTCAAAAAAGAGGGTCTAACAAGCCCATAATAAATGGTTTCCCATTGAGGGCTAAGACATGCAAAGAATTGAAAAACCACAATGAAAAGGAGTCACAAAAATGTTCAACTTAACACCTTGAACTAATTAAGCCTCAAAATATTAAATTATTCCTTGATAAGTCAGTTAAGAGTATACCTTTAATAAGTAAAGAACCCTTTAATAGGCACAGAGGTCTGTAAACTCCTTCCAAAATGCCCCACTGCTTAGAGATTCAACTGCCCCACAGCACATATATTTTGTAAGCTTTAAATTGAAACTTTATTTTACAGTTGTTTTTAAAAGCTTCAGTTTATACCCTCAGGTTCTCTCATGGACTGCACATGCATTACAAAAACAGCATTCTTTCAGACCAAGTAAAAGGTTCTTCTGAAAGCCAGCTAGAACTCAAAATACCTTCCATTCCAGAAAACCCAGTATTTTTGTGCTTTGAGATGTATATGTATTACTGGAGGCAATCCTAAAATTAACTTTTTTTTAAAAAAAGAAGTTAAAGCTCATGTGGGAATGTTCTACTTTATTACTTTTATTTCAAGTGAACTTTTCTAAAAATGGGAACTCAAGATTTTTTGCTTGTAACAATTAGCTAGAACTGAGTTACAGCCTTTACGATTTAACAACTCGGGCTCCAGAAATATTTTTTTTTATACCAACATATATTACTGCAGTAATTAGAAGTGACTCTTAAAACTGACTCATGACCAACTTCCTTAGCTTGAAGAAGACTGAGCAGAATGTTTTAAGCATTTTCTAGGACAAGGTCTAATATAATCCTATTTTTTCCTGAAGTGGAACTTCAGGAAAAGCGGCTCTTCCTTTGAAGAGCTCCACTAGCATAACGTGCTGGACTCACATACTTGATGCTCCATGATCTTCTACTCTGGTAATGCCCGTGACTCCTAGTTAAGCCAAATCTCTTTGATAGAGGTACTTCATTATATGAACAACCCGATGTCTCCCTTAGAGAAAGGTTCTCAGCAAGCAACAGAAACTCAAGATCTGCCAATTTAAAGATCCCAGCTAGATCCCAGTTCTACCAACTCCATAAAAATGGAAAGCTTTGCAACAAGCCTCTCACTTCACACAGTCCCAACAAATGCTCAGCAAGTCTACAGGAAAGGGAAAGAAGTGCAGTTTATAGTACTGCTGACTGCAGTCCTCATTAAATGAGTAAGGCTTCACTCCTACTCACAGCAGCACTAAGGCCAATTTGTGTGGTTAGGTGAGCATGCTAAGTATCAGCTCTACTGCCATGCCACCAGCTCCTGTTCTACAATTGCTTTTCACAGCAGCTAATCAGTGACCACTTCCCAAGCCTCAGTAGCTATGAATAAGCACCACATTAGCAATATCCTCTGTCCACACCTCTACTGCATTTCCCCTCCTTGAAGTGGTTTGCTAGTTGTGTTATAACCATGCATTACCATGTCCCAGAGATTCTGCTTACCTTAAGCAGAGACTATACTTTTGAGAATTAATCTCACCACCACCATGAGACAGATAATCCTTGCCCTACTGTGGTACATGTGATGTTCTGCATGACCTGAAGAGCAAAATAGCATGCCTCATGAAAAGCTGGAGGGCAGATACTATCAAAATGCTCACAGCAGCTCTTCCACAGGGAACAGCTGTCAGGCACTTCTTGTAGCAAAAAGCGAAGTTTATACTACGTTCCTCATTTAAAATCAACAGCTATTTGTAACTTGACATAACAATGCCAGTGCTGCCATGCCAGGTAGCTTTGTACACTGCAAGTATCTTTGTGCTTTTCAGAAGTGACATGGCTGTCAATTGCTATACAGTGACATGAACATGTCTACATCAAATACTTAAAACTAAGTTTAAACAAAACACTGGCTATCTATTATATATACACAAAATTTTATTCTTTTTCTTAGTTTCTACTTTCACAAGTCATTCTGTTTCACTCACCAGGAACAAAGGAGTCAACTCTGGTTCATGAAAAATTTTATTTTCCTCAAAGCATAATGCTACTTCCAACAAGGAGCAGGGATTAAGTTGTAAGACACTTGAAATCAAACTTTTCAGCTCTTTAGCTACCACAGAACAGCTCAGGTACTGTGACCAGCCTTTCCTCCTGACATGCAACAGAAGCGGACCAATGGTAAGGACTAACAGCAAATCAGCTTTGAGACTCAGCAAAGTTGGAGTCAAGCCTTGAAGCTGACACTATGCTGGCACTGAGGGAAAGTTAGAGGCAAAGAGCAACGTCCATAAAAACCAGGTCAATTATCTTCTGCAGTACTCATCTATCAGCTGTCTCTGCCTCTACTGTTTTAAGATCTCACATCGCAGCAAGACCCTTGCAGAACAGCTGTGCAGGGGCCTAGAAGCTCACAAGTAGTCTAGTTAAAGCCTTCCTAGACATCCTCATCTTCTTGCTTCTCATCCTCAGGAAACATCAATTTTTTAGGCCACCATTGCCTGCTTCAGTTTCCCTCCAGTTCACTCAGCCATTGGTGGTGTCTGGAGGGTCAGACTTCCAGGAGTGCCAGTCCTGTAAGGCAAGAGAACAAGAACTGTTACTGTCCAGCTTGCTCAGTACAGATACAGGGTGCAAAATAGCTGCTCTGAACTACTTGCTCAGGACAATTTGCCTTCATGTGGAAATTTAGAAAAATAGCCTTGCTAACAGCACAGGATATGTAGATGAAATAGACAGTATCCAAATACAAGCTGGCCAGATTTTGAACTAGCATCTATAGAAAACATAACAGATGAAATGTTTAGTCAGACTACACACTT